>NC_053426.1:74179743-74487881 GCF_007990345.1 Gossypium hirsutum | reverse complement strand
TTGTTTTGTTTTGGATTTGTTTATGTTTTTGAGGAATAGTGAGAGTTTGATATGGCTCATGGATGATGATTGGTGTATGGTTGTGATGTGCTTTGATATACATCATTTAGCTATAGCATAATTATATTTTTTAAAAAAAGGTTGATCCGAGCAGTTTTCCCATTACAGTTCTTTGTTCCAACTCTTCCACATCGCAGTCGTCCCTGATTTGTTCATTACAGGTTAGTTTTCCATTGGTATTCATGGTTTTGCTTGTATGTTTTCCCTGATTCCATGTCTGTATTGCTGTAGCAGCTTCTGTTGTTTCCCAAATGAATATGGTTTTGGTTATTGCTGTAGCAGCTTCTGTAGCAGCTTCTGTTTTTTGTATGTTTGTAATGCTCATTAAAGCTTTTTTTTTATGGTTATGGTTATTGCTGCATAATTTATTGTTCTTTTTGAATTTAAATTAGGTTATATGTTTTAAATAGCATTATGCCTACAAATAATGGGCTTCAAATCACAGTTATTTGTACATGTAAATACAATACTGTTAATAATAAATTTGTACATGTAAATGAGATTAAAGTTATATATTTTTTACAAAATGAAATTACCATTTAAAATGGTATAAAAGTTTATTAAACTTAAATCTTCAATCTTCATTTTATTTATTTTGAAATTAGAAAACCTTAACTAAACTAATCATAAATTAAAAATTTAATCAATGATCAAACTTAGAACATGCTTTATTAGATCTTAAATTTCATTATACGAAATTGTATTTAAATTAAATTTAAATGTCCAAACTATAATGTTCAAACATTGAACATGCTTTAAGTAACTAATCAATATATTTATACGATATCATTTTAGGTCAATTAATTTGGGTGATTTAATTAACTAATCAATATATTACATCAATTATACATAATAATTAAATTTTAATATAAGTTTTATTAAAATAAAATTAAATTGTTATAATTAAGATTTTATGCACGCAATACATGTTATTTAAAACAAATGTTAATTGATTCAAAACATGACTTTTCCCCTATAATAGAAATAAGGTTATCTTAATTATAAAACAAATCTTGTATATCATTTTAATATTATGGTTAATATGTTTTTTCCATATAATGAAAATAATGTTGTCTAAATTATAAAAGATTAATTAGGCTGAAATTTATTACCTAATTCTATCTAAATTTAAGTTGATTACATAATACATAAAGCTTTCTCATTCATAATATGATTTCCTTTTAATACATGTAACATGAATGTGAGCTACAACAAATAAGAAAAACCAAGTTAATTTCTTGTGGATACATGAGTGTGAAGCCTTGAATTAAATGGAATAAGTACAAGCCGGTGAAAAAGATTTTAATATTAACTATGAATTAGTTTAAAGTTATATTTTTTTTCTTCGTGTGTTCTAAATTTGTGCTGTTTTTTTTTTTGATAATGTGTAATTGCAAATTCAATTCTTTGATAGTGTGTTGACCTTATAAAGTGTTGACCTTTTGAATCATGATATTAAAATAGTAATTAATATAATTTGTTTTTTTTGTTCTTAAGATCATTATGTCAGGTGTTCCAGAATCAAATGCTCAAGCTTCTCGAGGAAGCAAAAGAAAATGGGTTCCCGAGGAAGATGTAGCATTAGTTTCCAGCATGGTGGACCTGCACAATGTTGGAACATTTAATGCTGATACCGGTTTCAAAGCCGGTTATTTGAACGAGTTGGAAAGAATGCTACAAACGGTTTTACCAAATGCAATGTTGAAGGCGAAACCTAATATTGAATCAAGGATTAGGTTACTTAAAAGGGAGTGGTCAATCGTCTACGACATGCTTAATGGCCAAAACAATAGCGGTTTTGGTTGGGACGAGCATAGGCAGCTCGTTGTTGCTGAAGATGCGGTTTGGGAGTCCTATTTAAAGGTAAGATTATTTCAAGTCTTTATTATATTATTTTTACCAAACTTACGACTAATATGATTTCCTCATTTTTTTAGAGTCACAAAGAAGCCGCCCAATTCAGATTTCGTACTTTCCCTTACTATGACCAGCTTACTACCATATACGCAAGAGATCGAGCAACTGGGAGAGATGCTCAAACAGCTGCTGATGTTCTTGAAGAAATACACGCTGATGATGTACGTACTACAGATATGAATGAAGAGAGAAACACATTCTATGACTGCGAAGCTGACGTCTCTTTAGACGACATGGATGTTTCTGGTACGGATCCGCGAGGAGATCGAGACCAAGGGGGTTCCTCATCTTCAAACAAGAGAAAGAAGAAATCTGATGCTCGTGATAATGTGTTTTCTTCATTTAATGAGGCTGCCACTTTGTTCGGGGAGAAAATCCAGGCCGTTGGCGATCAAATTAGTAGGAGTTTTGCCTCCGAGGTGGTAGTTCAGCAGAAGTCAGAACAACATATGGAAGAGAGAGCTTCAAATTTATATTCAGCCTTATGGTTAATTTAAGGTTTAACCGACGATCAGCGGTATGATGCATTGAGTAAACTTCCCGACCATCCAACTCAAATGATCGTTTTCTTTAGTTTACCTTCAGTTGCCCGATTGGAATGGGTTAGGAGATTTCTTTCTTACCATTAAATATCAATGTTCAAACTTTTTGATGTTGTAAAACTATATAACATATGGATTTTAATGTACAATTTCATTTTCATCTAACCTTTCTTAATATAAGTTAATTATGTTTATGCATAATATAATTCTCAAGTTATATATTGATTTAGTAAATTCATATAAGAACATTTTATTATTAAGAATTTTATGAAATTATATATCACTATATAATTATATTTAATATTAATTATTTTAAATTGTATAAATTCATATAAGAAAATTTTATTATCAAGAATTTTATGAAATTATATATTATTATTAAATTATATGTAATAATTATTATTTTAAATTATACAAATTCATAAACTATAATCATATTAGTTATAATAATTTTAAATTTTATTAAATCATATATTTAATTAAATCATATTTAATATTAATTATTTGAAATTTTCTTTTATAGTATCATATATTATGATTTGAGTAAATTCATAGAAGAATTTTATTTATTAAGAATTTTATTAAATTATATATTTTAATTATAATATATTTAATAATAATTATGTTAATTTATATTTTACAGTATCATATATTATGATTTGAGTAAATTCATATAAGAATATTAATTTTAAGAATTTTATTAAATTATATATTTTAATTATAATATATTTAATAATAATTATGTTTAAATATGATTAAATTATTTATTATTGATATTAATCTTATTAAAATTTAAATAACAATAACAATAATAATTTACCAAAACAAATTTATGCTAATTATTAAGAATTTTATTAAATTATATATTTTAATTAAAATATATTTAATAATAATTATGTTTAAATATGATTAAATTATTTATTATTGATAATAATAATCTTATTAAAATTTAAATAACAATAACAATAATCATTTACCAAAACAAATTTCTGCTAAGGGTATTCTAGTCATTTTAGTTTTTTCATTATGCTATTACACCTCTATTACACTCAACCAAACACAGGATTACTATTACGCCTCTATTCCATTACATTCAACCAAACAGTTGATTTGCTATTACACAGCTTTTCCATTACACCTCTATTCCATTACACCTCTAATCCAATACACCTCTAATCCAATACAGCGAACCAAACGTGCTCTTAGTATTAATTTTAGTTTTGTATTAGAAGTCGGTCTTAGTTATAAACTGTGTGATTTGGCTCTCGTCATGAGATGGGTTGGTTGTTGATATGTATTTGTGTTATTTTGTATTGCTATTGATTTATTTGTTGGTTATCTGTTCTTTAGGTACATATGACGAATACTCGCAGTAAATATAAAGTTCATGTTTCCACGTCAAAAAAGCAAAAGACTTTGGGCGCGACCTCATCTTTGAGACCTACCTCAATTGTGATACATCCATGTCTTCAGTTCCTTTCGAGTCCTCAAGAAGACCTATATCAGCACTTACAGCAGAGACCCTTGGGATTAGGTCATTGTATCGATTGGGAGGCCCTACAGGAGATACACTTGGTCGATAGAGTGCGCACACTAATCAATACAGCTCCTTGGAACCGATTTTTCTACATCATCGAGCCCACCTAATTGGAGCTTACATTAGAGTTTTGTTTGACATTTTTTATGCAGCAGGTGATGTCGAGACATGATGAGCCATGCACTATTCTTTCTAACTTGGTGGTATGACACGTTATCTGAGCGTCTCGGGCTTCAGAGCCGCCCTTAGACTCTATTTTGAGGAGTTCATGAGTGCCAAGTGGTTCCTCACATTATACTAACACATCCACCAGTCCCTTTCTATTTGTTGGACAAATATTCCTATGACTATGACACAATATAACCTAAGCCAGTCGAAAGTGACTTCTCTAACTCCGGCGTTGTGCTATATCCATGCCATTTTGGCACACACTTTGATCGGTCGAAGAGAGACCACTAGTTTTGTGGGTACATATAATGCTTCCTTTCTTTGGAGCATGGTGATGCGATGGCCTTTTGATCTTACATACTTCGTCACCCTACCTTTCTGCCAATAGTTTGACCGTAGTAGGAAGGGTCCTATCTATTTGGGCCTATATGTGACTTTCTTACCGAGGTATTTCAGTCTCCTTGCAACTTCAGAGCAAACATCCTCCTTTAGACCCCATAGTGATTATTGATTATGAGTCACATGAGGACGATCGAGCGACAACGTGGAGTGAGTCTACATCGATACATATTATCTCATTCTGGACCTTAGGATGAGTATGAGGAGTTTCCCGACAATGATCCTCCTCACCATGTGGACCCACCTCATTCTCCACCACCAAGTCACCCTACCGCTGCTCTTACTGTTAGACTCAAGGATATTTTCAAATGATTTGACCGCTTCAAGCAATGCTTCTTTGAGTGGTTCGATTGCATCGATGCAGTTTTGCATCAAATTCGTCAGCACCTCTATATCTCTCCACCCGATTATGTGCCTCACGATCCCGATACCTCTCACGACGATGATCACTGATCCATTTTTATTTTATTTGCTTTGATTATTTTATTCAGTTGTACTTTTATTTTTATTTTTGGTTATTTTATTTTTATTTGTGAGACTTCTTTAGTTTAAGTTTATTTTCAACTACATTGTTCTTTTTATTATTTTGATGGTTGTTTTTATTCGAGTTCGTAATCTCTTTATCTTCTTATTTATTTGTGTTTATCTTCTTATTAGTTTGCTTGAAAACATGCACTTCATTTAGATTTGCCTACAATTCTAGTTTTTACTTTTCTGGCGATTTCATCCAAATTCAAGGTAGTTCCAATTCTATCCCTCTCTTTTGATATTGTGCTTATATATGTTTGTACATTGAGGACAATGCATATCTTAAGTGAGGGAAGGTTATTTGTATATCTATAATAAAATCTTTGAATTAATTGTTGTGTTTAAGTAATTTTCTCATACCTTCCATTAGAGTGACTTTTTTTATTTGAATTTTTTATTAGTGTTGTTTTGGGATTAATTTGTAGATTGTTATGTATTGGTTGATTTATACTTTAAGACACAAGAGAGTCAAGCATGATAAGTTGTATTTCAAAAATTATTATTTTAGGTTGTCTCTATGAATTGAAGTATTATCTTGAAATTTTAAATTTGCAGGTTTGATATTAAAACCATAATTTCTTGTGAGCTTTTGATCCTATAGAGCATATATTTTTTCTTGCTCATTTAATTATTGGTTATGAGTGTGTCAACTTTATTTGTTATTCTAGAACTTTCTTCGATTATGCATGTCAAGATAACACCATCGATTTGATATACTTAGATGATAGAGGAACTTAGGATTTAACCCACTTAACCTTAAAAAAACTTACCTATTGAACTAGCCTTTAGAGAACCCCATTGATCCTAACACATTTTTTTATTAACCCATTAATGTTAACCCATAACTCATATGTTTGTTGTAAAATTTTCCCCTTTTTTTGACTTTCTTTTTCTCGAGATTTGAATTGGTTAGTTGCCTAATTATGTTTCAATTTTTTGAATTGCTAATTTTATTTTTTTTTAAAAAGATAAAAAAGCAAAAGAAAAAAGAAGAAGAAGGTTTGATTGAGCTTGAATTGCTAGTTTTATATTGTGTGAAATAAACTCATTTTTATTCTTTAATTATTATTGCTGTAAAGTCTGTTAATTTAGCAGGTGATCGTTTTTCTAGTTTGGTAACTTATCAACTCGATCCTCGATTATAATTAACTTTTCTAACTTTTTCCATACCCTTAACCTAAGCCCTATTACAACCTTTTGAAGATATCTTGATTAGTATGTCATCTCATTCTACAGTGGTGGAGATTTGATTTTCAAGCAAGCCTGTGGTAATGGCATTTCTCGTTACTGTTGACTACATATTTAATGAACCTTAAATGCTTTGAGTGCTTTAGTGAATCTTTGTGAGGATGTCAATTCTTGTTGATTTTAAATTTAAGGTAATTATGTAGATAAGGTGAGACACTTATATTTTTGTGCTTTAAAAATTTTAGCTTCGACTGCTTGAACCTTTAGTGTGCTTTTGGTTGAATTCCTAATGCATGATTATTTACTAATTATCCTGAAGCATTATTAATGAAAATGAAAATTTAAGAAAGCTAACTTGAATGTGGGTTGAGAATTTTGCTTGAGGACAAGCAAACGATTAAGTGTGGGGATATTTGATAAATTCCAAAAGTAACATGTTTTAACCTCATTCTTAATAAGTTTTTGGATGATTATTCAATTTAAAATGGTAATTTTATACTCCTAATTCGTTAAATTCATGTTTCTATACTTAAGAGAGCATTTGGGGAGCAAAAAATGAGCGAAAATTGAAAAATTGGAGCAAGTTTCAAGAGCCACATGGGCTGGACACATGGCCATGTGAGCCACATAGGCTGCCACACACCTATGTGCCAAACCATTTGGATTTCGTGAATCGCATTCCAGACACACGAAAATACGTAATTTTTAGGTTTTTTGGGGCATTCTAAGACCTATATATACCAAATATAAGAATAGGAGAGTAAGCTGTGATAGAATACTCAAGAAAACAACTCAGAAAACACCATTGAAGCTGACTTTAGAGTAGATTTCCATCAAGATTAAAGATCTCCTTTTGATTTCTTTGAAGTTTATTATGATTTTCTTTATTTCTTGTGGTTATACTATCTTTGAGATGTCTTTATTTGCGATTATGAACTAATTTTCTAAATGTGGCATTGGTTATTATTTGCTATTTTTTTCTAGTGTTAGTGTTGATTGGTTGTGAGTCATTTAGTTACCACATATATTATAGTAGCTTGCTTAGAAATTTATAATCATGCCCTTTAGAACAAAAAAATGCACGAAGTCTCAACCTGAACCACCTTTGTAACACCCCGAACCCGAAACCGACACCGGAGTCGAACACGAGGTGTTAACTGGCTTTAACCCCTTACAAAATTTATTTTCCAGACACTGCCCAATCTGTGTACTAGTCGTTTTAAAAATCATATCTTGAGTTTCGTAACTCGAAAATCAGTTTCGTAATTTTTCCCCGAAACTAGACTCATGTGCCCATCTATGTATTTTTTTCTAGAATTTTTGGTTGGGCCAATTAGTACAGTTTATTAGTCAAAATCTCCCAAGTTGCAGGGGTCGACTACACTGACCTTTGCCCATTACGACTTGAATATCTCCCTGCACGGGGCTTCAATACTGATGCCGTTTGTTTCTATGAAAACTAGACTCAGAGAGGAATCTGTACATATATGGTACGACCCCTAATTATCTCTGGTTAATTTGTAATGAATTTCCAAAGTCGGAGCAGGGAATCCAGAAACCGTTCTGGCCCTGTCCCACAAAAATCTGATTATCTCTTAATATACTGCCCATATGATCTTTTCGTTACTTCCTCATGAAAACAGACTCATCGAGCTTCGCTTACATAATTTATTCATCAATTAATTCCACTCCTACTATTTTTAGTGATTTTTCAATCTCATGACACTGCTGCTGCCAGCATCTGTTACGAAAGTAACTAGGTTCATTTCATGCCTACCCTTGATCCAACTCAATCGAACATTCGTGCCATTTTCGCATGGCTTAAAGTTTACATGCCAAAGTTCAAACACAACGTAATAGCTTATACATGCCAAAATGTTCTTCTAAGCCAACTAAGAAGAAAGTACCAAAACTTGCTATCCGGTGTGATGACTTCGATGACGGCCCGACCACGCAAAAATAGATGAGTCCAAGCAACCTATAATGGGTGACAAGGAAACACCGAGTGAGTTTATAACTCAGTAAGTCATAAGCTATGCACTACCATCCATCAATAACATTATCACAAGAGAAAACAAAATGGAACGAGGCTAATTACTCCATCCATTCCGAACCATACCATAGTTCCTCCAACCTATCAATTCAATTTCATATCAATTCATGCATTCACATTCCATATACTCATCAATAGGACATTGAAGCATTTTCATAAATCAATTTATTTTCGTTACAATCAAACGAATAAACGGCCTTTCACCCATCCTACGATAAATTTTATGTACGTGACTTCAAGTATATTTGTCACATAGGTTCAAACTTACCGAGCTCAACACCAAGTATAAGCATAGCACCTATTAGCCATGTACTCAAGACACTTACCCGATCCGCTGTCCGCGATCGACTCAATAGTGTCGCACACATAGTGTCCATAATGATTCACGAATGTATATCGAGTCCGCACACTCAGTGCTATATAATCAACTCGCACACTTAGTGCTACATAATCAAATCGCACACTTAGTGCTACATAGTCAAACTCGCACACTTAGTGCCGCATGGTCAATTCGCACACTTAGTGCATCATATTCATTTCGCACACTTAGTGCAACATAGTCAAATCGCACACTTAGTGCTGTACAATTTAATCCCGCGCACTTAGCGCCAATCTCATGGTCATAAATGGTTATCCCGCACGTTTAGTGCCGAGATCAACAACTCAGTACATCTTACCTCTTTTCTTTCATTCAACAATTTCATCACCACATACGTACATGCACATATATATATATGTATATTTATTCATTCCATTCAGCATCAACACATAAACATTATGACCATTGAAATAATACCAACTACATGCTTAATGACTTACCTCGTGTTGGGTAAGACGGTTCCAACTCGACTACTCGATAACCTTTTCTTTGCCTTTGCTCGATTCACCTCCTTTAACTCCTTGAGCCAAATCAATAATTTAAAATAGTCATTAATCGACTATTCAAGTATTACTTTCAGAATAATATATATATTGATTTGACTTTCACACACATAGATTATAGTAAGCTTTATAATAGTCAATAAATAACTCATTGGCAAATTTTCATTAATGTTTACAACAAAATCACATATTCACTACGAGCTGTTTTCCTGAGCAGTAGTCGCTAAATTGTTTATAACTGGAGCTACAAAACTCCAAATCACTAGCCGTTAATTTTCCCTGAATATAGACTCGTATATCTTCCATCCATAAAATTTTCAGAATTTTTGGCTTGGCCAATCAATACCAGATTTTTCTTAAAGTTTCCCCTGTTTCACTGTTTGACTATTCTGACCACTCTTCACTACGAATCAAATTTCTCATTTTACAGAATTCAAAATGTGTTGTATTTGATCTCATTTGAAACTAGACTCATTAAGGAGTCTAAGCATATAAATTTTATCTTATAATCATTTTTGTACAATTTATAATGATTTTCTAAAAACAGAACAGGGAATCTAGTAGTCATTTTGACTCAGCCCCACAATACTTCAAATATCTCAAGATCGGTAACTCTTTTGTTTTCATAGTTTCTTTGTAAGAAAATAGACTCTTCAAGCTTTAATGGCATAATTCACTCAGCTTCTAATTCAACTCCTACAAATTATGGCGATTTTCCAAAATCACCTTACTGCTGCTGTCCCCAAACAGATTATTACCGAATCAAATACTAACATTAGCATTTCACCTTAATAGCTAGCTTGCCAAGCCTTAATTTAACATATTTTCATTCAATTTAGTCTAATAACGCATAAATGGGTAAATTACATTTTTACCCCTAATATTTCGCACTTTCACAATTTAGTCTTTATTCCACAAAACACAAAATACACAAAGTTTGGTCACACTCCTTAAGGGCCGAATCTTCCTAGTGCCCATATAAGTCCATACATCTCATTTATTTCACCTTTGAGTCCTTCAAAAATTTGTTTTTGTAATTTAGCCCTAACTACTCAAAATCACCAAAAACTTCAACACAAAACATATTAATCTTTAACATATCTTTCACTTTTCATCAACAACTATCAAAAAGCTCAAGCACTCATCAATGGCAAAACACAAAATCATCATCAATCCACAAAATTGAACCATGGGTTTTTAGAACTCAAGTCAACTACTAAAACATGCATGCATCTCAAGAACAACATCAAACATACCTTAGTCTAGCAAACCACCATAGCCGATTTTCTCAAGCTCTTCCCCTTCCTTTCTTTCCTCTATTCGGCCAAAGGTGTTCAAGAATGAACACACATTTTTTTTGTTTTCTTTCCTCAACTCACGGCAACAAGGGGGGGGTATGGATGAGACCATTTTTTTTTCATCACCCTTCCTTTTCATTGTTTAATTCCTTTCTTTAATTTATTTTAATTATCATGCTTAATATTTTATTTTCCTTACCATACATCACTAACACAACATGTTGGTGACATGTTTCCACCCATAGCATGGCCGGCCACTACATATTAGGGAGGGGGAATTTGACATGCAAGTCCCCTTTTTCTTCCACATGCACTAATAGGTCCTCATGCATTGACCTATCTCATTTTAAAATTTTCTCATATAAGTCCTATTGACTAAATTCACATGCAATCGACTAAATCGAAGCTTGAAATTTTCACACATTCATGATTACATATTCTAGATAATAAACATCACATTCAAACCTTTCGGTGACTCGGTTTAGCGGTCCCGAAACCACTTCCCGACTAGGGTCAATTTTGGGCTGTCACAACTCTCCCCCACTTAAGAAATTTTCGTCCCCGAAAATCTTACCGGTAAATAGGTTTGGATATCGTTCTTTCATCGAGCTCTCGTTTCCCAAGTAGCTTCCTCGATCCCGTGTTCGAGCCATAACACCTTTACTTTCTGTTCGGCATCTTTAATCAAATCAACTCCGAAAATTTTACTTTCACCAAGCTCAGTCCAAAACAATGGTGTGCGGCATTTACGCCCGTACAAAGCCTCGTAAGGTGCCATCTTAATACTTGATTGAAAACTATTGTTGTAAGCGAATTCAATCAAAGGTAAATACCGTTCCCATGAACTACTAAACTCGAGGATGCAACATCTCAACATATCCTCAAGCATCTGAATTATCCGCTCGGATTGACCATCGGTTTGGGGGTGAAAAGCGGTGCTAAAATGCAGCTTGGTACCCAAAGCTTCTTGCAATTTCTCCCAAAATCGCGAGGTGAATCTCGGATCTCTATCCGACACGATAGAAATAGGTACTCCATGTAATCTCACAATCTGTGAAACATACAATTCGGCTAGTTTATCCAATGAAAAATCCGTACGCACGGGGATAAAGTGAGCCGACTTAGTCAGCCTATCAACAACAACCCAAATCGCATCCTTCTTACTTGCTGACAATGGTAGTCCGGACACAAAGTCCATTGTGACTCGATCCCATTTCCACTCGGGTATCATGATCGGCTAAAGTAACCCTGAAGGCACTTGATGTTCCGCTTTCACTTGTTGACATATTAAACATCTCGAAACAAAGTCGGAGATGTCTCGTTTCATACCATGCCACCAAAACCGACGTTTCAAGTCGTTGTACATTTTCGTGCTCCCGGGTGAATTGACATTCGGCTACAATGGGCTTCGTTCAGTATCATCGGAATGAGTTCCGAATTCCTTGGAACGCACAAACGACTTCTAAACCTCAAACAACCATCATCATCAATCTGAAACTCCGATTCCTTGTTCGGAACACACTCAGCTCGTTTTGCAACCAATTCCTCATCGACTTTCTGAGCTTCACGAATTTGATGAGTCAATAATGGTTTGGCTTTTAATTCAGCTACTAACACATTGTCAGGTAGAACAGCAAGTGTACATCATCGCTCGCAAAGCAAACAGTGATTTCCGGCTTAAGGCGTCCGCAACCACATTAGCCTTTCCCGGGTGGTAATCAATGACAAGCTCGTAATCTTTCAACAACTCAAGCCAACGTCTTTGTCGCAGATTCAAGTCTCGTTGAGTCATCAAATATTTGAGACTTTTGTGATCCGAAAACACATGGCACTTCTCACCAAACAAATAATGTCGCCATATTTTCAATGCAAACACAATGGCGGCTAGTTCGAGATCATGGGTCGGATAATTTCTCTCGTGTGGCTTCAATTGTCTGACGCATAGGCCACAACTCGACCTTCCTGCATCAATACGCAACCCAACCCAAGTAGGGATGCGTCACTATAAACGACAAACTCTTTACCCGATTCGGGTTGCACCAAAATTGGAGCTTCAGTCAGATGAGTTTTCAGTTGATCGAAGCTTTTCTGACATTTCTCCGTCCATTCGAACTTAACATCCTTCTGAAGTAGCTTCGTCATTGGTGTGGCTATCATCGAGAAACCTTTGACAAATCGTCGGTAATAACCGGCGAGCCCTAGAAAGCTCCGGACTTCGGTAACATTTCTCGGAGGCTTCCAGTTAAGTATGGCTGAAATTTTGCTCGGGTCAACTCGAATACCCAATGCGGATACCACATGACCCAAGAAGCTAACCTCTCTTAACCAGAACTCACACTTACTGAACTTAGCATATAACTGCTTATCCCGCAAAATTTGCAACACTTGCCTCAGATGCTCAGCATGTTCGGTCTCATCTCTTGAATAGACCAAGATGTCATCAATAAACACAACTACGAACCGATCCAAATACGGCCTGAAGATCCGATTCATCAAATCCATAAACACCGCAGGGGCATTAGTGAGCCCGAACGGCATCACTAAGAACTCGTAGTGACTGTACCTCGTTCTGAAAGCAGTTTTGGGTACGTCCGAATCTCGAATCCGCAACTGATAATAACCCGATCTCAAATCTATCTTTGAAAACACCGATGCTCCCTTTAATTGATCGAACAGATCATCAATACGCGGTAACGGATACTTATTCTTTATCGTCACTTTATTCAGTTGACGATAATCAATGCACAACCTCATGGTTCCGTCCTTCTTTTTCACGAACAATACTGGGGCACCCCAAGGTGAGAAACTCGGTTGAGCGAAACCTCTATCCGTCAATTCTTGCAACTGAGCTTTCAACTCTTTTAACTCGGTTAGTGCCATACGATACGGAGCGATCGAAATAGGCGTAATTCCAGGTACAAGCTCAATACCAAACTCTACCTCCCGAACAGGTGGCAAACCCGGTAACTCTTCAGGAAAAACATCCGGGTATTCACAGACCACCGGCACCGATTCGGGTTTCTTTTCTAACTCCTTGTCATCAAGTACATACGCGAGGTATGCTTCGCACCCTTTCCTTACATATTTCTGGGCCAACATTACTGATATTACAGCTGGCAACCCCCTTAAGTCCGCAGACTCAACTCGGATTATTTCGTTATTTGCGCACCTCAAATCGATAGTCTTGCTTTTGCAATTCACAACCGCATCATGCGCGGTTAACCAATCCAAACCAAGAATAACATCAAACTCGTCGAACGGCAAAAGCATCAAATCGGCCGGAAAACAGGATTCTCGGATTATTAGAGGGCATCTCTTACACACTTTATCAACAAGTACGCATTGGCCCAAAGGGTTTGATACTCGAATTACGAGCTCAGTAGACTCAACAGGTAGAGTCTTACTGGTTGCTAAGGTTTCGCATACATATGAATGAGTAGAACCAGGGTCAATCAATGCAATCACATTAGTATCAAAGAGAGTGAAGGTACCAGTGGTGACGTCGGGGGAGGATGCCTCCTCTCGTGCGCGAATGGCATATGCTCTAGCAGGAGCACGGTTCTCGGCGCGATCGGCCGTATCAGAAGCCCCCCTCTGACTACCACCCCTGCCTCCAAAAATTCTCGGTGGTCTACCTCTAGATGTCACTCCACTAGGTCTTGCACCTTGAATTTATTCTTCTCATCCAGCTCCGTGCAATCTCTAATGAGGTGGTCCTTCGAACCGCATCCGTAACAGGCCCTGCTAGTAGACTTGCCCCAACATTCACCTAGGTGTCGTCTTCCACATTGGGGACATTCAGGTTTCTCGTGACGATTATTGCCCACACTAGCTACCGAAGTAGCTCGGGAGCCCATCGATGGTCTTGCCCTGATGGAAATTCCCGCAGTCGCCCTCGACTTATTAATGTCCTCCCTGAACTTCTTTACAGCTGAGAACGGAGCTTTACCCGTCGATCTTTTACGATAATCTCTAGCTTCAAATTCAGCCTTCCTCTTCTCCTTTCCAAGTTCTTCCGCCTTGCAGGCTCGTTCGACTAGTGTTACGAATTCTTTTATTTCCAAAATACCCATTAGTAGCTTTAAATCTTCATTCAATCCTTCCTCGAATCTTTTGCACATAGCAACCTCATCAGCTACACACTCCCGGGCATACCTACTAAGTCTTACGAATTCATGTTCGTATTCAGATACAGTCATACGGCCTTGCTTGAGTTCCAAGAACTCCTTACGCTTCTGGTCAATGAACCGTTGGCTAATAAATTTCTTCCGGAATTCCGTTTGAAAGAAGTCCCAAGTTACTTGCTCGTTCGGGACTATGGAAATCAAGGTCCTCCACCAATAGTAGGTGAGTCTCGCAACAAAGATACGGCACATTTTAGACATTCATCGGGTGTGCATGACAATTCATCGAACACCCGAATGGTATTATCAAGCCAGAACTCGGCCCTTTCGGCATCATCAGTTACTATGGCCTTGAACTCCTCGGCCCACGCTTCCTAATCAAGTCTACAGGTGGCTTACTCAGCCTCACAGGATCAGCGACTGATGGCCTTACAGGCTCTTGGGGTGGATTATTCAAATTTGGGAATTGTTGGACAGCCGGGTTGGTTCGGGCATATTGCGCGACCCACTCATTCATCATGGTAAAGAAGGCTTGTTTAGCCCCCTCACCTTGATCATTCGCAGATGACTGAGGTTCAACAGGCGGCGTCCCTTGTGCAGGAGCAGCCGCTACGCTCTCAACGTCATCCGCTAGGGTTCTTTCTTCACCGGGGTCCATTTACTAATCAAAACAAAAACATTTCAACCGTCGGAAGTCATCACACATTTAAACATTAACATTCGGCATGTATAGCTAGACTCATACGCGCTATGGTAGTCCTAGAACCGACTAAACCATAGCTCTGATACCAATAAAATGTAACACCCCGAACCCGAAACCGACACCGGAGTCGAACACGAGGTGTTAACTGGCTTTAACCCCTTACAAAATTTATTTCCAGACACTGCCCAATCTGTGTACTAGTCGTTTTAAAAATCATATCTTGAGTTTCGTAACTCGAAAATCAGTTTCGTAATTTTTCCCCGAAACTACACTCATGTGCCCATCTATGTATTTTTTTCTAGAATTTTTGGTTGGGCCAATTAGTACAGTTTATTAGTCAAAATCTCCCAAGTTGCAGGGGTCGACTACACTGACCTTTGCCCATTACGACTTGAATATCTCCCTGCACGGGGCTTCAATACTGATGCCGTTTGTTTCTATGAAAACTAGACTCAGAGAGGAATCTGTACATATATGGTACGACCCCTAATTATCTCTGGTTAATTTGTAATGAATTTCCAAAGTCGGAGCAGGGAATCCAGAAACCGTTCTGGCCCTGTCCCACAAAAATCTGATTATCTCTTAATATACTGCCCATATGATCTTTTCGTTACTTCCTCATGAAAACAGACTCATCGAGCTTCGCTTACATAATTTATTCATCAATTAATTCCACTCCTACTATTTTTAGTGATTTTTCAATCTCATGACACTGCTGCTGCCAGCATCTGTTACGAAAGTAACTAGGTTCATTTCATGCCTACCCTTGATCCAACTCAATCGAACATTCGTGCCATTTTCGCATGGCTTAAAGTTTACATGCCAAAGTTCAAACACAACGTAATAGCTTATACATGCCAAAATGTTCTTCTAAGCCAACTAAGAAGAAAGTACCAAAACTTGCTATCCGGTGTGATGACTTCGATGACGGCCCGACCACGCAAAAATAGATGAGTCCAAGCAACCTATAATGGGTGACAAGGAAACACCGAGTGAGTTTATAACTCAGTAAGTCATAAGCTATGCACTACCATCCATCAATAACATTATCACAAGAGAAAACAAAATGGAACGAGGCTAATTACTCCATCCATTCCGAACCATACCATAGTTCCTCCAACCTATCAATTCAATTTCATATCAATTCATGCATTCACATTCCATATACTCATCAATAGGACATTGAAGCATTTTCATAAATCAATTTATTTTCGTTACAATCAAACGAATAAACGGCCTTTCACCCATCCTACGATAAATTTTATGTACGTGACTTCAAGTATATTTGTCACATAGGTTCAAACTTACCGAGCTCAACACCAAGTATAAGCATAGCACCTATTAGCCATGTACTCAAGACACTTACCCGATCCGCTGTCCGCGATCGACTCAATAGTGTCGCACACATAGTGTCCATAATGATTCACGAATGTATATCGAGTCCGCACACTCAGTGCTATATAATCAACTCGCACACTTAGTGCTACATAATCAAATCGCACACTTAGTGCTACATAGTCAAACTCGCACACTTAGTGCCGCATGGTCAATTCGCACACTTAGTGCATCATATTCATTTCGCACACTTAGTGCAACATAGTCAAATCGCACACTTAGTGCTGTACAATTTAATCCCGCGCACTTAGCGCCAATCTCATGGTCATAAATGGTTATCCCGCACGTTTAGTGCCGAGATCAACAACTCAGTACATCTTACCTCTTTTCTTTCATTCAACAATTTCATCATCACATACGTACATGCACATATATATATATATGTATATTTATTCATTCCATTCAGCATCAACACATAAACATTATGACCATTGAAATAATACCAACTACATGCTTAATGACTTACCTCGTGTTGGGTAAGACGGTTCCAACTCGACTACTCGATAACCTTTTCTTTGCCTTTGCTCGATTCACCTCCTTTAACTCCTTGAGCCAAATCAATAATTTAAAATAGTCATTAATCGACTATTCAAGTATTACTTTCAGAATAATATATATATTGATTTGACTTTCACACACATAGATTATAGTAAGCTTTATAATAGTCAATAAATAACTCATTGGCAAATTTTCATTAATGTTTACAACAAAATCACATATTCACTACGAGCTGTTTTCCTGAGCAGTAGTCGCTAAATTGTTTATAACTGGAGCTACAAAACTCCAAATCACTAGCCGTTAATTTTCCCTGAATATAGACTCGTATATCTTCCATCCATAAAATTTTCAGAATTTTTGGCTTGGCCAATCAATACCAGATTTTTCTTAAAGTTTCCCCTGTTTCACTGTTTGACTATTCTGACCACTCTTCACTACGAATCAAATTTCTCATTTTACAGAATTCAAAATGTGTTGTATTTGATCTCATTTGAAACTAGACTCATTAAGGAGTCTAAGCATATAAATTTTATCTTATAATCATTTTTGTACAATTTATAATGATTTTCTAAAAACAGAACAGGGAATCTAGTAGTCATTTTGACTCAGCCCCACAATACTTCAAATATCTCAAGATCGGTAACTCTTTTGTTTTCATAGTTTCCTTTGTAAGAAAATAGACTCTTCAAGCTTTAATGGCATAATTCACTCAGCTTCTAATTCAACTCCTACAAATTATGGCGATTTTCCAAAATCACCTTACTGCTGCTGTCCCCAAACAGATTATTACCGAATCAAATACTAACATTAGCATTTCACCTTAATAGCTAGCTTGCCAAGCCTTAATTTAACATATTTTCATTCAATTTAGTCTAATAACGCATAAATGGGTAAATTACATTTTTACCCCTAATATTTCGCACTTTCACAATTTAGTCTTTATTCCACAAAACACAAAATACACAAAGTTTGGTCACACTCCTTAAGGGCCGAATCTTCCTAGTGCCCATATAAGTCCATACATCTCATTTATTTCACCTTTGAGTCCTTCAAAAATTTGTTTTTGTAATTTAGCCCTAACTACTCAAAATCACCAAAAACTTCAACACAAAACATATTAATCTTTAACATATCTTTCACTTTTCATCAACAACTATCAAAAAGCTCAAGCACTCATCAATGGCAAAACACAAAATCATCATCAATCCACAAAATTGAACCATGGGTTTTTAGAACTCAAGTCAACTACTAAAACATGCATGCATCTCAAGAACAACATCAAACATACCTTAGTCTAGCAAACCACCATAGCCGATTTTCTCAAGCTCTTCCCCTTCCTTTCTTTCCTCTATTCGGCCAAAGGTGTTCAAGAATGAACACACATTTTTTTTGTTTTCTTTCCTCAACTCACGGCAACAAGGGGGGGTATGGATGAGACCATTTTTTTTTTCATCACCCTTCCTTTTCATTGTTTAATTCCTTTCTTTAATTTATTTTAATTATCATGCTTAATATTTTATTTTCCTTACCATACATCACTAACACAACATGTTGGTGACATGTTTCCACCCATAGCATGGCCGGCCACTACATATTAGGGAGGGGGAATTTGACATGCAAGTCCCCTTTTTCTTCCACATGCACTAATAGGTCCTCATGCATTGACCTATCTCATTTTAAAATTTTCTCATATAAGTCCTATTGACTAAATTCACATGCAATCGACTAAATCGAAGCTTGAAATTTTCACACATTCATGATTACATATTCTAGATAATAAACATCACATTCAAACCTTTCGGTGACTCGGTTTAGCGGTCCCGAAACCACTTCCCGACTAGGGTCAATTTTGGGCTGTCACAACCTTCGTCATCCAATTATGTCTCGAATAAATTTAAATCAAAAGAGGCCGTAGGGTCAAACCTTAAGGCTTTCTTCATCCTCCAAAGGGTCAAACCTTAAGGCTTTCTCCAATAGATCCTCTCCAAAATTGTTTTCCATAGAAATCAAGGTTTCTAACTCTTCCATAACTGAACATTCTTTTGTCAGATCAGGAAATTTCATCGCTTTAAGAATGTTAAAAGTTACCTGACCATCTTGAACTTGCATGGTGAGTTCGTCTTTCTGCATATCAATTAATGTTCTTCCCGTGGCTAGGAAAGGTCTCCCAAGGATAATTGGCACTTCTTTATCTGCTTCAAAATCTAGAATAATGAAATAGTAGGAAAAATAAATTTATCGATTCTTACCAGAACATCGTCGATCTTTCTTTCGGGGTATGCTAAAGATCGATCCGCTAACTGGAGCGTCACAGTTGTAGGTCTTACTTCTCCTATCCCTAGCATCTTGAAAATAGACTTAGGCATCAAGTTGATACTCGCTCCTAAGTCACACAAAGCTTTACCACAGTAAGATTCACCAATGTTATAGGGTATCGTAAAGCTTCCTGGATCCTTCAATTTAAATGGCAGCTTGTTCTGCAGGAACGCACTGCACTCCTTTGCCAAGGCAACAATCTCATACTCACTCAGTCGTTTATTCTAGGATAGTATATCCTTCATAAACTTCACGTAATTCGGCATTTTTTCTAAAGCCTCCACCAATGGAATATTGATATGTAATTCCTTCAAAACATCCAAAAACTTCTTGAATTGCACCTCCTGTTTCTGCTTGTGTTGCTGCAATCTTTGCGGATATAGAGGTGATGGAACTTTCGATTGGACCAGGCAACTCTTCTGAGTAGGTAAATCTGCATCCAAAGAAGATGTTAAAGTATCTGAATTCTCTAAGTTAGGATTTACCTTGTTAGTCTTTGTAGTTTCTGATTCTTTTGGTGTAGGAATTTCAACAGCTGGTTGACTTTCCTCCTTTTCAATAGGCTCGTCTTCGACATCAACCAATCGGGGTTCCAGAATTTTACCACTTCGCAATACCACTACCTTGATATGTTCTTTACCTAAATTTCTTGGATTCTTAGTATCACTCGGCAAGGTTCCTTGTGGTCTATTACGAAGCTCCGTAGCTAACTGACCCATTTGGTTTTCCAAAATTTTTAGTGTTGCTACTTGGCTTTGGATCAAAGCGTCATTCCTTGCCATGTATGCTTTCAACAAGTTCTCCAAACTGTTTGATGCCTCAGCTTGAGGTGGTTTTGGAGCTTGCTGATTAAACCCTTGAGGTTGGTTAGGTCTATGCTGCATAAAGTTGTTGTTTGGTCAATTTCCTTGGTTGCTCTAAGAAAAGTTGGGATGATTATGCCATGAAGGATTATAGAAGTTGGACTGGGGTCCTTGTCCACTCCTATTTTGGTGTTGGTTCCCTACATAGTACACTGACTTGGGATTCAATGGGCAATTCTCGAAAGAATAGCCTTCTCCACAGTACACATAGGAAACTACTTCAAACGGACTTGGTGGCTGAGCTGCAAAATTATTAGCACTATTAGCAGTAAATTGCTTTAGCATAGAGGAAATAGACGGTACCTGAGCTAATAACGAAGTGAGAGCATCAACTTCATAAACTCCGGTTACTTGTCTTCCTGAAGCTATTCAATTTGTTGGCCATTGATAGTTATTACTTGCGATCCTCTCGATGATCTCATAAGCCTTATTATAAGACTTAGACAAAATTACACCATTCGTAGAAGCATCTACCATCAATCTTGTATGTGCATTGAGACATTATAGAATGTCTCCAACTGGATACAATAAGGAATCCAATGATAAGGACACTTACGAAGTAACTCCTGGAATCGCTCCCAAGCCTCATACAAAGACTCGTCATCCAATTTTTGGAAAGTTGTAATCTCATTCTTCAACTTAGCATTCTTGCTAGGCGGGAAATACTTTACCAAAAATCTCTCTAATAATTCTTGCCATGTAGATATAGAACTTGGTGGCAATGAATTGAGCCATGCTCGTGCTCGATCTCGCAACGAGTATAGAAAAAACTTCAACCACAATGTGTCTTTAGTCATACCGGCTATCTTGAATGAATCACTTACCTCTATAAACAATCGAATGTGGAGATGTGGATCTTCCGTGGGCATACCACTAAATTGGCCTACCATTTGTAGCATTTGAAACATCATTGGTTTCAATTCGAATTGGGTTGCCTCAATATCTAGCCTTCTAATTCCTGGATTTAACTCATTGAAAAGCGGCACAGCATATTTTCTGATGCATCGGTCCCTATCATCAGCAATGAGGATAGGATTTCGTACATGATCAACTTCATTACCTTGGTCTTGATTCTAATTTCCAAGGTCCATCTCGGCTTGTCTTTGAGCTGTTCGTTCACGTCTTCTTTGTCTAAAAGTTTGCTCAATTTCAGGGTCTACTTGAAGTAAATCGATAATCCGATCTATGCTCATAAACACTTGAAAAGAAAATCGAAAAATTAAAAAAGAATAAGTAAGTAATGTTAGAAATAACCAAATTGAAAATAAATAATTTCACAAAAAATGACTATGAAAACAGTTGACAATCCCCGGCAACTGCGCCAAAAATTTGTAACGCTCGGGTTTGTGCAAGTGTACACAGTTGTTATCAAGTAATAAGTAAGTATCAAGTTATCGTCTCCACAGGGATTGTATTTGTGCTAAGTCAATTAATTTGTAAAATTATATTAACAATTTGATAAATAAAAACAATATAATTGAGAAGTGATGATTAAAATATATTAAACTAAATACAATGATCTGTGATGTGATTTATCCTAACATACAACTAATGAATGAAATAGATTTTAGCAGAATTAACACAATAAGCAACAATTATAACATAAATAAGCTAGCACAATTACTTTAATTAAACTCAAATTATTATCAACATGCTTATCAATATTAGGAAAAACATTCCATGGAAAATTTGATCTTTCATGAGTTTGAAAACCACATTAGGTCTTTTCAGAATCCTTTACTTAGTAAATACGCATTTTACTGATCCTTATTTACTAAAGGTTTCTTAGCATTTGTGCGAGGTAACAGGGACGTGTTAGGTTTGAAACAGTTTAATCACACAAATCTAAAAACTATGTAGATAACAAAGCCTGGTTAGGGTTGTTATGTAACCTACAATTTAATCGGGTTAGAATCTAAATTGAGCATGCACATTTCAATTATGTGTCCATTAGCCGTCGTCTGGTTAGGATCGCTCAGCTAATTTTGGTGCATTTCAATCACGTATGAACAAAATACAGACTTGATTTTAATTGAAAACATGATCGATTGAGGCACAAACATTATAAGCATGAACCAAATAAATACTATTCAATCAAAATAATCATCCTAGCTTAAATAAAATTAAGCTATCATTGTTGTAAACAAGAACAGTATACAAATAGCAAATATTCTTGGATTAAATTAAAGAAAAGAAAGATTAAACCCAATTCAAAGTGGTTGTCACCCAAGACTCTGACTTACGAGGGCTCCTTCGTTCCTTCGTTTAGCTCCTTTGCTGATGGCTCTCCGAGGTGGCCGACAAAGGCTCTTTAAGAGGCTAATTTGCTAAAAATCTTTATGCGGAGATGATGATAGGCGTGAGGGCTAAGAGAGTTGAGAGAGGACAGAATGGTGAATGAGTCAGGGATGATTGAGGGATGAGGGATGATTGAAAAGTGAGAAATGGGGTCTTATTTAGTGAGGTAAGGGAGCTAGTTTGTTAAAAATAGGAGTGTCCATCTTTTGAAACTTCATCCATGGGTGGCCGGCCATGATTTGTGGAAGTGTGGCTGATTTTTGCTTGATTTAAGTGCCACAACATCATTAGGATCAAGACTCGGTCAATTGCAAATCTCTAGGTAAATCTCCGATTTCTTCAACTCTTCAAGGACTTGTGTAATTAAACAAAAATTTGATTTATGACATCCACATGCAGCCGAATTTTGGGTTGACTTGGTCCTCCATTTGGATGGTTTTGTAATCAACATAAAGCTCTCAGACTTATCCAGCAATAGTAAATAGTTTAGAGGACCAAAGAATGTAATTTAACCACTTTAATTAATCAATTTACTTAATTAATTAAAACCCAATTTATTAATGAAACATATTAAAATAAATTATTAAATATAGCTTTATGTTTTATTATTTAATTTAATCATGCATGGCCCACTTTATAGTAGAGGTGATCATGGGCCGGGCCGGGCCGGGTTTGGCCCGGGCCCAAACAAAATTTTAGGCCCGTCTGCTAGGCCCGGGCCCGGCCCAGCCAGAAATAAAATTGCTAAGCTCGAGCCCGGCCCGGCCCGGTCCATATTAAATTTTTTTTGCTTATTTCATTAAATAAAAAATAAAAAATATAATAAATCAAATATATTTAAAAACATAAAAACAAATATTAAAACAAATAAAAATGATACTAAAACAATTCTTAAAACAATACATAAATTGACAATATAATAAAAAATGGTTATATTAAAAATTTAAAATAATTAAAAATAAAATAAAAAAATATATTAATATATTATTCAAGCCGGGCCCGGGCCAAAAAATTCTTACCCGAGGCCCTGCCCATTTTCTAAACGGGCCTCATTTTTTTGCCCAATCCCATTTTTCGGGCCTATATTTTTACCCAAACCCTCCCATTTTTGGGGCGGGCCTTCGGGCCGGGCCAGGCCGCCCAGCCCATGATCAACTCTACTTTATAGCTTGAAAATATAATATGCTCAAATTAATATAAAAGAAGTCATTTTCTGCATGAAAACTATATAATAAAGCATAAAATCACATTTTAATAACTTCTATGTCCCAATTTCATATTTTCATATATTTCATTAATTTGTTAAGCAATTACTTGGTTTTAACAAAAAATTTAAGTAAAAAGGTGACGAATTATATAGGAAAAATCCTATATATTTTTCAGTTTACAAACGACTGCAAATAATTCACCACTAAATTGTACAATTAATGTAACTAAATCAAACGAATATACATTCCTCAATTATACTTAAGTAATTATAAGTTTCATTTATATGCATCTAATAACATACAACCGATCAACCATAAATATATATTTGTACTAGATTATAAAGATCAAAGTCCAATTGTAATATTATTTAATACCGTAGAATCCAACCTACTAGGTCTATGCCAACATAATTAAAGATGAAACAACCAAAAATTTCTGAGACCGAGATTGTGGGTAGAATTCTGATACCGAAGCTCGATAAAAAAATATCGTAGTAAATATAACATGCGCACAAAAAAAAAAAAAACAAACCATATGCTGAGTAAAGTTCTTAGTGGTTTTCCAATAACTTAAACATGTAACAATAGTATAACCAATTCCTAAGTACAATAACTCAATCTTACAATATCCATCAACCAAGCATAATATAAATATAAGACTTCTTTAAGTACATGCCCTATTATATGCCATTGAGATTTGTATCACAATCCATATAACAATTAAATTATACAACTTTCTATTATTTTTCCATTTAGCCCTTATTTCAATAATCAATTTCAACTATAACCTTTTACTTAATAATTATTATTAACGTATTTCAAGAAAACCATTTAACAAGATTTTACTCTTGATTTCCTTATAATTTTCATCACATTAGAGGCATATAAGCCAAAAGAGAATTTGGTGTACTTTATCAATATAATGAATATTCTTACTTTTCCCCCTTTTTGTACATCCCGTTCCATCCTCCCAAACCTTCGCAAAACCATTTTCATAAGATAATCATCTTTCCCCTTAAAACACAAAAATTACCCTTGAACAAGTCTCAATTTCACATTTACAGCGTAAAGGTCACAGTAATACCAAATAATTGCATGGACAACATCAATCATAATACCGTAGTATCTTCCTCCATTTAAAAGTTTAATCATATAGAACATCATTTTCGACAAAATTAATAACTCCATTTTGAACAACATTTAAAATTTAATATAATAACATATTTTGGATAGCATTAAAGACCATATATAGTCAACATTAACATGACTGACACTTTCGAGCAATAATAAAGGATACCTTGAAATAGCAAAGTCTATGGCGTCAAGTTTTACAGCGATCTAATGTTTTGAAGAACCCCTACAATAAGTTTGTGATTTAGTTGAGCTAGATTATGTTAAAAATGTGAGAGATTAATATAATTTTTTGAACCGCTACCATTTGCACACTTTAAAACACAGTTAAACAGAATTTTTACACATTTTAAACAGCATAACATGATCAATATATGACATTAAGGCAGTAAATATACTTAAATTTTGGAATGAAATGAAATATCCTTTTCAAGTAGCATCCTTAATAATTTTTCAATAGCATAATAATGCTTACTTTAAGACATTGAAGCAACACTTTAATTTAATTTAGGACAGCATAATAATACTCAATTTGAAACATTAAAACAGCAGCTTAATTTAATTTAAGACAGCATGAAAATGCTAAATTTGATACACTAAACTTTAATTCAATTTATGACAGCATGAAAATGCTCACTTTGAAACACTAAAACAGCAGCTTGATTCAATTTAAGACAGTATGAAAATGCTCAATTTGAAACAATCAAAACAACAGCTTTAATTCAATTTGTGACAGCATGCGAGCAGTAACAATACATAGCATTAAAATCAATAAAAAGTTACTCAAGGCTTTTTAAAGAAGGGAGTATGTATGCTAATTTTCCAGCATTTGGTCAACATATAACCTTTATAAACAGTAGCCAAATTGTGAAAAAATGTCAACCAAACTTCCCTTCATTTAAAAGAGCAGTTTATGGCTTTTAAATCAAGGAATTTATATGCTGAATTTTCAACATTTGGACAACATTAAACACTTACAACAGCAGGTCAAAGAATTTAAAACAAGAGAATCTGCATGCTGAATGTCTAGCATTCTCTTTCAACATTTCGAATATTCAAAAGCAAAAAGAAGAGCACAACTAATCAATTAAAATTTTTTTTTGAAATTAATTCAAGATATATCTTCAACCGAACATTCATGTTAACTCACAATCAATGAGATATTAAGTAGAAAATACAGAACTTAAGGGCTTACCTGAATTCTCTCCAAATTGTACCTATCTTCAAGCAAGCTCCTTCCCTTTCTTGCTATTGCTTTGTCCCTTCCTCTTTAGCTACCCATGCAAGCCCAATATATTACTAAACAATAATATTTACATGTACATCAACCAACCCTTTGCATGGAAGGAAAAGAAAATCCTCCATGAACTACCACATGCTTTGCATGTTACTAGAAAGCAAAATTTCCTCCTTCACACTTCACCATTCGGCTAAACCTTAAAAATCCCTTTTAACATAATAGCTCAATAAAAATCAAATTCTACCCTTGATGAAGACCTTTAAGGAGTTTTACCGTGTTAATCAAAAGAATTTTGATATCTTTTTTTTTTAAAGCAAAACATGATCTCCTTTCCCTCACAATCGCTCTCCTCGTCTCCTCTCCTATTCAAAACTCTCTTTCCCAAGTGGTTCTTCCCAAAAACAACCAAGGGTTCTTTCCTTCATTTCTTTTCTCTTTCTAAAGGGCGGGGAGAAAAATAAGACTATTTTACTTATCTAACTTAAAAAATTTTGATATCTACAAAAATGACCTAAGTTCAAAAACAATCACTAAAATCACTTGAAATGAACAGTATTTCTGGGTATTGGAAACCCAATGGCCGGCACTAAGTGTTTTAGCCCCATGATTGCCTGATAATTGTGTTAGACTTTAAAAAATTAATTTTTTTGAGTTTGGGAACCCAATGGCCGACACCAGGGTGTTTTTTTAAAAATCGTATCATACTGGTATAAAAAAATACCAGTATTTAAAAAAAAATTTGTGCGGGCTAGTAGATTGTCGGCACCAGGTACTTTTTCGTGTCCCATTGCAATTTTATTTTACTTTAGGACACTGATGGCCGGCACCAGTGAATTTTAAAAAAAAAGAAATTTTTTTGGGTGCTAGCCATGTAATGGCCGACACCAAGTACAACTTCGACTCCCAATGCAATTTTTTTTGGAACACTGATGGCTGGCACCATTATATTTTTAAAAAAAAATTTAGGTGCTTTCGGCTCCCAATGAAATTTTTTTTTGGAACACTGATGGCCTGCACCAGTGTATTTAAAAAAATTTGGGTACTGGCCATGTAATGGCCTGTACCAAGTACAATTTCGGCTCCCAATGCAATTTTTTTTTGGAATACTAATGGTCGGCACCAAGTACCTTTTTTGCTTCCCAATTCAATTTTTTTTCTTTGGGACACTGATGACTGTCACCACCTTTTTCGGGTACCAAATTTTTTTTTTGGGACAGCGATGGTCGGCACCAACTTTATCACATTAAAAAATTTTATTTTTTTCTTATTTTGTAACACAGATGGCCGATACCTATATATAGTGGGTGGTTTGAGTTCTAATAGTGTAAATGGATGAGAAAATATTTTTTTTGAGAGAGCCATCAAAATGAGAGTGTTTTGTAGTATATCATTAAAAGAGTTTTTTATAGTGGATTGTAGATGAGAGTTTTTCGTAGTGTACAATCGAGTTTCGGGGTTGAATTATATATTGTCATATCCACCCTTAAGTTATGCCATTAAGGATTGGATGACTTTCTGCGCCATAGATGGCTAACTGAGATGTCCAACGCAGATGGACATTATCTATGGTGCAATAGCGTTTATTCTGCAACTTATAAGTGGGGTACTGATGCAACGTAGACCTGATTCAAGCAGAAAACGACTAATTGTGAAGAAACTACTATTCAAAATAATTGTATTATTTCATTAAAATGTTTGTATTTTTTTATACCTGTAAATTTAATGTAGTTGTTTAGGATTTAAGGTATCATTTTTATATTTTCGTGTATTAATTTCTTAGAATGTTTGTATTTTTTTATATCTGTAAATTTAATATAGTTGTTTAGGATTTAAGGTCTCATTTTTATATTTTCATGTATTAATTTCTTAGAATGTTTGTATTTTTTGTATCTGTAAATTTAATTTAATCCATATTATATGTAGTTTGAATTTAAAATGTTCATGTATTAATTTTATCCATCTATTTGTAGTTTGTTGGGTGTTTAAATTTAATTTAGTGCGTATTATTTTTGTTTGAATTTTATATTTTTTTGTATTAATATTATAGAATGTTTGTATTTTAGGGTCCATTTGTTTACTTGTAAAAGGTTTTATGCAAAATATTTTCTGCATTTTCCTGTGTTTGTTTCACATAAAATAGTTTAGTCAATAGAAAATGACTTACAGTTCAAGGTAAAATAAGCCCTTTTATGCATGTTTGGTGTTTTACATACGTTCTTTAATCGATTTAGTTTACCTAAGTTTGATTGCTTCATCTATTTCGTCTCAGCCTGGTTCTCTTTGCGATTCTTGTTGGGAGTTTATTTCTTTTTACCAGTGGCTGATTTTGAGTTTGTGGTTTTAGTGCTTTCGTACTTTTTTGTCTTGTTGTTGACATCCCTGTTTTCGTGCCTTTAGGATCTGCATTGTTTTTGCGTTACTCGCAAGATTATATGCATTTTATCTCTTACTGTAGTTTAGTGTCTGTGGGTTTGTCTTTTGCTTTTTGTCTGTGTTTTGCAAGGTTTCTTTGTCTGCGGGAATAGTTTTGGGGCCTTTATCTTTCTCTTCTTGGATGTCTTGAACGCGTTTCTCGGTTGGCCAAATAGAGGAAAGGCCTGATAAGGATACGACAATAACGACAGATGAAATAAATGAACTCTTGGAGAGGCTAAAATTTTCGGAAAAAGAATCCGTCCAAGTTATTAGCACAAATGGTGGAAACAACACCCAAGGTTTTGAGTTGTGGGCCATGGGCAAGATCATGGCGACAGAGTCTCCAAATAGGGAAGTGATGTACAAGGTATTCAGATCACTTTGGTATACAAAAGAGGAGGTAGACTTCGTTGCTTTAAAATAAGGGGCCGTTATAGTTAAGTTCGGTTGCATGGAGGATCGGAGCCGAATCCTTAACCTTATGCCCTGGTTATTTGATAAATGCTTATTCTCAATGTTTCCATTTAAGAAGGGAAATGACATAGATTCTTATGAGTTTTGGCTGTCGTCCTTTTGGATAAGAGTTTACAACATCCCTATAGAACTCATGGATTGTCAAATGGCATTGGACGTGGGGAACGCCATAGGTGAGCTTGTAGCGATCAATTGGAAGGATAGAAATGGAGTGTGGACAGAATTCATGAGGCTAAAGGTTAAAATCAATATCTCAAAACCCTTAAGGAGGATTGTGAAAGTAGCCAGCAAAGATGGTGTAGAAACGATAGGAGTGATAAAGTATGAGAGGCTCCCCGATTTTTGTTACGTGTGTGGGTTGCTCGGACACACTATTAAAAAATGCCAAAACAGTAGGGTGGGTGCTGGGGTAAATGACTCAAATCTCTAGTATGGAAGCTGGATGGGGATTTCTATTGTGAATCCAAATTAGGAAAGGAGTATGAGGAGAAATGGGGTGGAAATATTGAAGATAATGATCCCTTTGAATGAGGATAAGGAAGAAAGTCAAACAAATACGAGAGATGAAAGTGGGCAGTCTGGCCAAAAAGGAAAAGAGAAGGGAGGCGCAGAAGACTCGATATCAACCTCACCTGTGGAAAAAAGAAGTCACAAGCTAATACGTGATAGCATGAGACGGTTCAAGAACAAGAGAAAGTGAATGAGGGGGTTGAATGGAAATAACAGTAAAGAAAGCCCATCCAAAATTGTTAGGAGGAGATTAATGGAAAGTGTTTCACCCTTTAAGGTGACAGCTGGAGATCAACCCTGTTAGGAACAATGAAGATCATATGCTGGAACTGTCATGGGGTTGGGAACCCTGCGACGATTCGTGATTTGAAGAACTTCTCATTGCAAATGACCTGGATATTATTTTCCTTTGTGAGACTAAAATCAATGCTAATAGATTTTCTTCTGTTTGCAGGAAGTGTAGAATGGAGGGATGCTTGACAGTAAACACGAAAGGCAAAAGTGGTGGGTTGGTAATAATGTGGAAAGAAAGCAACAATGTCGAGATTCAAATTTACTTCAGCAACCATATCGATTCGATAATTCATATTGAGAATGACAGCCCCAATCATTTCACGGGCTTTTATGGAAATATCGACCCTAATAAAAGACAATGCTCATAGAATATACTTAGAAGGGTTAGTAAGTCTGTTAAGGAAAAGTGAATCATTGTGGGCGACTTCAATGCAATTCTTGATGATAAGGAAAAAGAAAGGGGCAGGAGAAAGTCAATTGTACTTATGGAGGACTTTCATCCGATTGTTGATGAGCTTTCGATGGTGGATTTGAAGACCGAAAATGGGTGGTTTACTTGGGTTAAAAATAGGGAGGGTACAGCAAGGGTTAGAGAGAGACTTGACCATTTCTTGATGTCCGCAAATGATGTGAACAACTTCCATTTTCTGGAAACCAGGGTGATCCGGCAATCTAACTCAGATCATGATGTGATCTTTTTAGATACCGAAGGTAGGAGGCCGAGAGATAGCCTTAGGAATCCCAGGCTCTGTTTTAAGTATGACGTTTGTTGGCCTAGAAATGAAGAAGCTAAAAAGATTATTAAAGAAGCTTGGCAAAGTGGCACTCAGGGAACTATGGAAAAAATTAAGAATATGGGCAAAGAGCTTGGAAGGTGGCAATATAAGAAGCTAAAACAAATGCGTAACCAAATTGGTAATTTGCAAGCGAAGATAAACAGAATCATTGATGGCTAGGGGAGCAATTATGAGGGAAATAGACTCAAAGCTATGCGGTTAAAGCTTGGCAACTTGCTGGATACAAAGGAAAAATATTGGGCTCAACAGTCTAGGATTAATTGGTTAAAGAAGGGGGATAGGAATACTTATTTTTTTCACGCCAGAGCCACAAACAGGAGGAAAAAAACAATATTGCTAGACTTAAAGATATTAATGGCTACTGGAGAGAGAACACAGTTGATATCTGTAAGGCCATCAGTGAGTATTTTTAACTTTTGTTCAAGTCAAATTTAAATTCTAATACTGTGCTTAACCTTGACTATATTGAGAGATGCATTTTAGGGAAGGTTAATGACAGATTATTGAAGGATTTTACAGATAGCAAAATCAAAGAGGTCTTCTGTCAAATGGATCCTAGGAAAGCCTCGGGAATTGATGGTTTGTCGGGAAATTTTTTAGAGAAAATTGGGACATTGTTGGGGAGGATGTTATTAAGCTATGTCTTGATATTCTTGGGGGAGAAAAAATGTGGATTATTTAAATGATACCATTATTGTTTTAATCCCTAAAATTAAAGAGCTAGTGGATATGACTAATTTTAGGCCCATTAGTCTTTGTAGGGTGGTGTACAAAATCGTTGCCAAAGTGCTTGCCAACTGGCTGAAGGAAACTATTCCGTTATGCATTAGCCAAAATCAGAGAGCATTTTTTCCGGGAAGGATGATCCATGATAACATTTTGATTGCCCATGAGCTGGTCCATTATCTTTAAAGTGCAAAGAATGGTCCAAACAAAGGATTCGTTATTAAGCTCGATATGAGCAAAGCATACGATCGAGTGGAGTGGACTTTTATTGATGAGGTGATGAAAAAATGGGCTATGCCGATGTTTGGGTGACGAAAATTATGTGATGCGTTCGATCGGTTCGTTACATTGTCAAGTGCAATTTTATCCTTTCCGAAATAATTTTGTCGAAAAGAGGCCTTAGATAGGGGGACCCTCTCTCTCCTTATCTCTTTTTAGTTTGCATGGAAGCTTTTTCAAAGTTGTTAATTTGTGCTCAGAATAATAAGCTGCTTAAGGGTATTCGGGCTAGCATAAATAGGCCTCGTATTAATCACCTCTTTTTTGCCGATGACGCTCTTCTTTTTGTTCAGAATAAAAAAAGGGACGTTGAGGAGATTGTCAATATTATTGCAAATTTTAGTTGGGTTTCGGGCCAAGAGGTTAATAAGGATAAGTCTATGATTATGTTCAGCCCAAAAACCCAGTGGACCGTAGGCACCTTTTTAGCTCTATGCTTGGAATGCGTACTATTGATAAGCTAGATAGTTATCTAGGCTTGCCACTCTCTGGTAGTAGGAAAAAATCATTAGCATTTACTAACATTATCAAACGGTGTACATGCAGAGTAAGGAGTTGGTCGAAACACTTGCTTTTGTATGGAGGGAAAAAGGTATTCATCAAGGTAGTTATACAGGCTATTCTGACTTATGCTTTCTCGGTTTTTTTGGCTTGAAAAGGCATTATTGAGGAAATACACTCACAAATGGGTCGAATATGGTGGAATAACAATGAAAATGCTCGCGGGTGGGCCATGATGACTTGGGAGAAAATGTATTATCCTAAGAGGATGAGAGGCATGGCTTTCGGCACTTACAACTTTTCAATTTAGCTTTGCTGGACAGATAGGTTTGGAGGCTTATGACTCAAATGGACACGTTATGTTTCAAAGTGTTAAGCGTCAAGTATTTCTCGGATGGTGACGTGTTCAGATACTAATAGGGTGATAAACCCTCCTTCACATGGACGAGCATTGCTAAGTTGGTTGATGCGCTTAAGGAAGGCTTTATATGGCAAGTAGGCGATGGTAACACGATTGATATTAGGAAGGATCATTGGGGGGTTGAAGGCATCTTAGGAGAGTCGATTTGTCAGTCTCCTTTAAATCATAATGAGAGAATAGTCAAAGATTTGTGGGACCATAATAACAGGTAGTGGAATACGGTGAGGGTTATCGAGATTTATGGCGAAAGCTTGGGGGATCGCATTTGCAATTTACCCATTTCTCATAATGGAATCAAAGACACGAGGATATGGATTCGAAACCCGCACGGTCTATACACATCAAATTCGGCTTACTCATGGCTAATCTTTAAGAAAGTCGGTCTTGGCCCTCGGAGATTTTTCTGGCGCGCCTTATGGAAACTTAAGATGCTTTCGAAGATCAAAATATTTAGCTGGAGGATTGTCCACAACATTTTTCCCACTTTCGACAATATTGTTCTCATTTGTTAGAGGTTTCAAAATATCTGCCCGAGATGTAAGAGTAGAAAAGAAACGCTGATTCATGTAATGAAAGACTACCAAAAGGCTCGTGAGATTCTGGTTGCTGGAGGTTTAAATAACAGACAGCTCGAAGGGGAATACAACAACTGTATCGATTGGCTGGAAGATGTTTTTCGTGAACTGGATAAAAAGGCTGCAGCTGATTTTTTAAACTCTGCTTTGGAACACCTGGAACGATAGAAACAATATGGTTTTCAAAGGGAAAATGGATGAAGCGGTGACGGTTTGGGAAAGGGCGCATACTTTAAGTAAGGATTTTAGAATTTTTAACTTGACTAAGCCTGTGATTATACCCTCGACTATGGTGAATAAGGGATGGAAAAAACCCCCCATCTAGCTATATCAAAGTGAATGTGGACGCCGTTGTTTTGAATGGGAGTAGTGGCTTTGGCGCTATCGCGAGGGACCAAGATGGTTTCTTTCTTGGGGGCTGTTATAAGTTTGTTGAAAAGTCAATAGAGGTGAGTTGGGCGGAGCTGGAAGCATTTAATGAAGGCTTAAAGCTGGCTACTAGAGTAAAGGTGGCATGACTAATTCTAGAATCTGATAGTGCCGTGCTTGTGAATATGGTCAACAAGAGGACCAAAGACATTACTATTTTTGGACAACACATTGAGCAGGCTTGTAAAGCGTTTGATTTGTTTGTTTCGGTCCAAGTTAATTAGATTAGTCGCACTAGCAATAATGTAGCTAATTTACTTTGTAACTTAGCCGTTAAGAATAAAGTTGATTTGTATTTTGATATGGATTATACGTTGGATATCTATGACATGATTATTAAAGATGCAATAAGATGAGGTTGACCTTTAGGTAATTATTCTTTCAAAAAAAGACTTACCCTTTTGAAATGCGTAAGTCATTTTCCAGAAAAGAGCTCATCTATAGATAATGTAATCTATAGATAATAATTTTTATTTTTATTTTTAAAAATATTTGAAATATTATATTTTTCAATATTATTGAACATACATATTTAATTATTTATATTTAGTCTTATAATAAATTATTAATATAATAAATATAAATTATTATTTTAATAAATTATTTAATATTTCAATTTTATTTTAATAATAAATTTAAAAAATAATAAATTTAAATAATATTATTCACATATTATTGAAAATATTCAAAATTAATATTTTAATAATAAATATTTATTACAATTATAAATATATTAATAATAAATTTTTTGTTGTATAAATGTTAAAATATGTCATAAGTATATCATTTGCATTACTTGAATACAAACACAACATGCTTATCGACCATTCAACTTCCAGTTCCATAGCCACATACAAAAATCACATTTATAGTCATAACACTCTTTCAAAATTGCATCACTTATACCCTTATAATTCAATCCAAATCGAAATTCAAATACGAGTACATGATACGTACCTGATCAACTTAATAATTTAGGCATATCTAAGTGAAGTTATATCGCAAATTCTCATAGTCAGAAGCTTGCTACAGCTCGATCGGGATCAAGATTCATTACAATACAACAAACATATTTTAATAGTCAAAAATCATCACACTATCATTTTATCACTTTATGGCATGTATAAATAGACTCACGCGTGCTACGTTAGTCCTAGAATCGACTAAACCGTAGCTCTGATACCAATAAAATGTAGCACCCCTATCCCGTAACCGTCGCCAGAATAGGTAAGGGGCATTACCGGACTTGTAACTCATGTCAGAACAGTAAAATTTTGAACTTTTTCTTGAAATAAAGATCGTTCATTTAAATAAGTACTAAGCACAGCCAGAGGTAAAATTTAAACTTCACTAAGTAAACATTCAAAAGATGCCATTTTCGCATGGCTTATATACATTAACCAAAAATATTCTTCCGCTACTAGTCTATTCTATACATGCCATAAAATAATTCTAAACATAACAGTAACAAGCGGTGGATAGTGATAGTGTGACTAGTTGCTGACGATCCCCGAGCCTGTAGCTTCGCAATGAGATCTATAAAACAGAGGAAACAGATTAAACGGAATGAGCATTACAATGCTTAGTAAGTTTTAAGCAGTGTCAACAGATAACAATCAAATTATAACATAGTTGTTCGTATATTTTATTTCACTCTTCCTTCGGGCATACCATCCCTTTACCGAATATGCACATCTCATCATATACGATAGGCAGATAAACTTTCACATAAAAGTGAGCTCATGTGACATAGATATATTGTATGATTTCACATAACCTCTCACATTGATCCGATGTCACATAATCATAGGAATAGTCTCATAGATTACTCTCGTATGCATCACATAACTACCTTATGATTTAGTTCAAATCAAGCTCACATATAAACTTGGAGTACATACCTGTTTAACCTTTCGCATTGAATATATTTATAAGCAATTCTTATTACAAAGTCTTATAGCTTTAACCTCTACTTGGATTATCGGCGAGACCTTTAGCTCAGACGAAATCTCCACACGAAGTTATCGGGTCTTACCCGGACAAAATCTCCACACGTAGTCATCGGGTCTTACCCGGACATAATCTCCACACGTAGTCATCGGGTCTTACCCGGAATATATTTCCAAGTTTCATGTACATTTAATCACATGTTACAACATTCACATCGACTGTCATATTTGTAATTCATTTGCCTCATCAAATATCTAATAATACACACCTTTCACATTTGGTCGTTCGGCCACAATATACGCACATCGCCTACATATTTCACACTAGCCATTCGGCTTTACCACATATACATATCTCATATATATATATTTCACATTGACCATTCGGCTTTACCACATATGCATATCTCATACATATTTCACATTAGCCATTCGGCTTTACCACATATACATATCTCATACATATTTCACATTAGCCATTCGGCTTTACCACATATGCATATCTCATACATATTTCACATTAGCCATTCGGCTTTACCACATATACATATCTCATACATATTTCACATTAGCCATTCGGCTTTACCACATATATACATGTTCATATTCACCACATTGGCCATTCGGCCTTATCACACATATGCATGCTCACATTCATCACATTGGCCATTCGGCCTTATCTCATATATACACATTCACATTCATCACATAAAATCCTAAATCAAAATATAAATTTTCATGTATTCACATCACAATTATCCAAATATACTTCGCATACCACATATACTATCATGTATACACTTTGTCTTGGCCGAATCTACATCAATCATTTTCCAATGAATAATTCAATTTCATGCCATACTATCATTTCATATTCGAATACTCATAAACTTACAATTTCACAAATTTTAATATCAAAGATCCGTCTAACACTCATATATCGTTTTACAATATCACGATTTAGAATTCACGTATGGGTTTAATCAATAGCTTATAAGCAACTAAAACAAGTTTTATCCATGTTTACAACAAAATCACATATTCACTACGAGCTGTTTTCCTGAGCAATAGTCACTAAATTATTTATAACTGGAGCTACAAAACTCCAAATCACTTTTCGTTAATTTTCCCTGAATATAGACTCGTATATCTTCCATCCATAAAATTTCCAGAATTTTAGGTTTGGCCAATCAATACCAGATTTTTCTTAAAGTTTCCCCTGTTTCACTGTTTGACTAATCTGACCATTCTTCACTACGAATCAAATATTTCATTGTACAGAATTCATAATGTGTTCTATTTGATTTCATTTGAAACTAGACTCATTAAGGAGTCTAAGAATATAAATCTTATCTTATAACCATTTTTGTACAAATTATAATAATTTTCCAAAAACAGAACAGGGGATTTCGGAGTCCTTCTGACACTGTCCCACACAACTTTAAATATCTCTTTATAGAAAATTTCTTTGCTTCCACGGTCTCTTTTATAAGAAACTAGACTGACTAAGCTTTGATTAAATATTTTATTCAGCCTATAATTCCACACCAACAATTTATAGTGATTTTCTAAAATCACGTTACTGCTGTTGTCCAAAGCAAATTATTACAATTTGCTCTTAAATTTCCAAGTCCAAACACTTATGAGCTTACCATTTGAGTTTAAGACATATCATGGCCACATCATATCTTATTAAATCAACTCATTATGTCCTATTATGATTGAATTTACTCAACGTTTAATCACTTAAAACTTACCTCGGAAGTGGTTGACGATTAGATGTCCACGGCTATTCGTTTACTTTCTCTTTTCCCCTATCCGACTTTGATCCTCTTTGCTCTTAAGCTTAAGTAAAACAATAGATTTGCTTAAGTACTTAACTAATATTATTCACTTAACAATCACATTTGGCAATCACATATCATTTAATCTTTGATTGACCAATTTAACACATTCCAAAATCCAATCATACATCTAACCTTTATCTCAATACCAAACCGAGTTATAAGATCATACATTATACTAAGCATATCATTAAACATACCTATTCAATTTAGCTAATTTCATAGCCGATTAATCACCTTACCCCACATTACTCAATGCCGAATATTAACCCAACATTACAAGCATAATCACCATGAAACTTACCTTAATACACATTTTATCCCATTGCCGAATACATATATATATATCATCAAACAAATATTTATTCACATAACAAAAATTCATTCACATCTCTATAAATGATCATAATCGGACATTATAAACAAATCAACTAGTTTAGCATTCAAATTCTTCTAACCATTCCTCAATCATTTACTCAATGAACAACAATCCAAGCACATCAAAGCATAGTCGAATGTATCATTCTTCTTAAATTCAAAAATAAATACATGGGCTAACTTCAAAATCTATTTAACAACTCAACTTTATAAACACATATTCGGCTAGGAAGAAAGATTGATAATTTAACAACCTTAGCTTAACATATAATTTGTTGTGACACATCTTTAAGCATTCTTTTATTCCATCAACTCAAAACACATTCATCACTCTCAATAACTAAACTCATATTCGGCAATGGCCTCCAATATAGTGACCGATTCTTCTCAACTAGCACCTAGTGTACACACATGATCATTTGTTTGATTCAAGCACCTATCCACCAAAAATTCATCCAAATTAACAAGAACAACAACCACATTCTTTGTTATCTACCATGACCGAAACCCATATTCATTCACCAAATATAAAAAATTTATCATCAATTTGACATATAAGGACATAACCAAATGTTTCTTGCAACACAAACTCAAAATTTAACACATGGTTCATGTTATGAGCACCAAAACAAACTCAACTTCACAAAAATTTCAAAAGAATCACATGATATCATACCTTAATTCCCCCCACACAAGATGGCCGAATGCCTTAGGTGTGCTTTCTTCCATTTCTTGGTTATTTTCGGCTTGAGAGAGGTAGGAGAAGAAGATGAACATTTTTTTCTTTTCTTTTGTTTTCTTCCTTCAATTCACGGCAATGGAGGGGGGGCATGGATGAGACAACTTTGTTTTCATCACCCCTCTCTTTTCATTACTTTATTACTAACCTCTTATTTTATTCTTTCTAACATAACACACTAACACAACATGTTTCCAACATGTTTCACCCCATAGCATGGCCAGCCACTAGCTCTAATTTTGGGTAATTTGACATGCAAACCCATCATTTTCATAACATGCATTAATAGGCCACTTTACATTTGCCTAGCACATTTCTAAATTTTCTCACATAAGTCCTATTTAATAAAATTCACTTACAATTAACAAAATTCAAACATGAAATTTTCACACATGCATATATACATATAATAAGCATCAACTATGATGGTTAATTAGTTTTATGACTCGATTTTGTGGTCCCGAAACCACTTTTCGACTAGGGTCAAATTAGGGGTGTCACAACATGGATATCGAAGAGTCTGAAATATCCCACACTCGCATCTCCTGTTTCGCATATCAACTACATACGGCCTAGGTGGAAGACCCGAACGACGACTGATGTACTCTTGAACTCGAAAAGTCTCCAAGTTGCGTGAGTACAATTCTACGTTCATTGTTTGTGCCCTTCGACTATTTACTTCCATGGCCTTTCAGACGGCCTCAACATACATGTGCCCGGCCTCGATCTGCTTAGCTTGTCTCAACCCTATCCTAGGCATCAATGCGGCCAACCTGTAGAATATTGCCGAGAAAACTGCAAAAATCGACAAATGACGTGTGCACCTCAATACAGAGTTGACCGCCTCTACCAAGTTGGTCGTCATCTGCCCATACCGAAACTCTTTATCGTAACTTTGAGTCTATTGCCAGTTCTCCATGTTACCCAACCATGTTCAGAGATCTATTGGTAAAGATGACATCTGAAATTTAAGCCTCATGAACCTCTACCTGAATCTTCGCAGTTCTAACTCATGAGTTGCATATGAAATTTGGAATTAGTATTTTAAAAACTTACAGGCTGAAAAAATTTGGAAAGGAATTTTTGAAATAAATACAAATAAATATTTTTTTACCCATGTTCATGAGTTATTTTTTTCCAATCTTTGTAACACCCCTAGCTCGGATCCAACACCGAGACAGGGCTCGAGGCATTACCAGAACTTTACACTTTCAGTATACTAACTTGGATCACAAAATTTCATTTGAATTTAAAACCTTTCAACCATGAACATCTCGTCCCTTGTATAGGCCTTCGAGACCTATAACATATCGGAAAGCAATGCGGGACAAATACGGGCACGTTCGAATTACCTTGGGCTCCTCAGAAAATTTTCCTTAACATAAAGGGACACACACCCGTGTAGTTGGGCCGTGTGGACTTACACGCCCATGTATCTTGGGGCATGCCCATGCCCTTCAACCGTGGGCAACACTGACTTATCGACACGGCTATGGAACATGTCCGTACGGCCTGCCCGTGGACGACACTGTCATTTTAACACGGCCATGGCGCACGCCCGTGTGGCCTACCCGTGCACAACTTTGAGCTAAAATTTTAAGTGCAGGGGACACACAGCCATAGCACACGCCCATGGGAGGGAACTGTGTATCACACATGGCCTAGACACACGCCCGTGTGTCCAACCATGTGGACTTTATTAGGCTATTTTCCAAGCCTTTTGTCACCCCTTTTTACTACTTGTGCCTAGTGGTTATCAAGTTTGAGAGGAAACATAATTTTATGCTTGTAAATAATCTTAATGAATATAGTTGCATGGAAACCTCGTATCATTGGTTTCATACAAAAAGGTTATTTCCCATCTAGTATTTATGGGTTCTTATGGGATTGTAGCACATTCAAAATTTGGCTCATTTTTGAACTCATTGCTACTTGCAGCAATCCATCATAATAGAGCATAAACAAGCATATAAAGGCAGATCATAGCCTACTTTTAAATATGACAATTTCCATGGCCTTATACAAAAAGATGAATGCATCTTTACATGCCTTCATTCGGCAATTCAAATGACACATATGACAAAATACTCAGAGCCCTATACATGCAATTAACAAAATAGAAGTGTCTTTTTACCAAAGCTTGACTAGTTGATAGTGTGTTGCTTCTCCAACCGTTTTCCAATTTTTATGAGTCCTCGAGCTCTATAGAACATGAAGGGGGTAATCATTTCATGCTTAGTAAGCTAGAATAACCGGAAAGTAAACTTACCGAGTAATTAGCATACATCCATACTTAATTCATGAAATCATCCATTATGAAATAATTTCCTATCACATGCACTCAATCATTGAGTTAGTCACATAATCATGTATCATGTAATTTAACTAGATGAGCTCATCATTCAACATTTCATTCACACACATATATATATCCATGTAAATCTAGTTGAGTTTCTAGGAAATCTCGATGGAATACCAATTATCTGTCAATTCTTACGAATGATCATTTTACATATATGCACTCCCGCGAACCTCACATCATATGGCGGGATTACCAGTCCAGGCTAAATTCCCCATTATATGAACTCGTAAGGTGATGTCGGCATTACCAGTACAGGCTAAATCCCTTATAACGACAAACACCCTTAGTGAGCTCAGATCTGAATTACCAGTCCAGGCTAAATTCAGACCCAATTCAGATTACCTATCCAGGCTAAATCCAGTGCACATATATTCTTCGGGAGGCTCGGTCATTCAAGGAACACCTGTCCGGGCTAGATTCCTTTCCATATTTAAGATCATAGATTACCCGTCTGGGCTAAATCCTTACTGCAACACATGCAGGATCTCAACTCACATGTAAAACATGGTTTATCCATCGAATTCCCTTTTCAACCTCAACCGAGACAGTTATCAACAAGTCATTACCAAAGGAGCATTTCATGTATTTTCATACCATCGATAAATGCAAATATCATGCATTCATAAATCATACAATTATGTATATTAGGGGTTTACTTTAAGTTATCCGAACTTACCTGGTATTCTTTTCGGGATTGTGTTTCGGTTATTCCGAAACCTTGCGTTTACCACGATTGACCTCCGGAATTTGCTCCTCGGGGTCTATAACAGCAAAATTAACTCATTAATACCCCACATTTTACATTTCAAGTTTAATACCTACCCCGATCCAAATGACTGTTTTGCCCCTAACCTTTCACATCTTTACGATTTAATCCCTAGGCTCATATAATGAAACACATGCAATTTCTATCTTACCCAAGCCTAACCGAACATTTTCCTCTCGTATGGTAGCCCACATTATCCATTATTTTCTCATTTCTACCACACATTTACATCTTTTGCAAAATGGTCCCTATAAGGGTTTCTCATGAAAATCAACTACGAAAAGATGTTTAATATATATATTCATCTTTCATATCGCTCCATAATCCATCAAAATACAAGCAACTCATGCATGGATAAATTTTCAAACATGAACCCTAGCATGAAATATGGGTAGAAATGGAGAGAGCAAGTTACCGGGATTTTAAAAATACAAAGAACATGAAAAACGGGGCTTGGGAGCACTTACTATTGAGCTTGAAAATTAAAGAAACCCTAGCTATGGTGTCCTCCAAATTTCGGCAGCTATGGGAAGAAGATGAGCATATTTTTTTCTTTATTTTTCCCTTTTTATTTCATTAAAATGCCTAATGACCAAAATGCCCTCATGCCCTTTCTTCAAAATTTCATCCATGCAAGCCCATTTTTGTCCAAAAAATTAGAATTTGGGCAAATTGATCTCCAAAACCTTCTAATTCATAATCTAAAGCAATTTCATACAAATTGCTTCTAGAATCCAAGTTTTGCAATTTATTTAATTTAGTCCTTAATTCCAATTGGAGATCTTATACTTAGAATTTCTTTGTGAAATTTTAACACATGCATATAATCATATTCTAGGCCTCATAATAACCATAAAATAAATATTTTGATGTTGGATTTGTGGTCCTAAAACCACTATTTCGACTAGGTCCTATTTCGGGATGTTACAATCTTTATTTTTATAATCTCTGTGGAAGTTTTTCGTGATGTGCTAAATACAATAAACATACCTCTACAGAACCACTGATCGCCTTATCGCAGCAAGTAATCCTTTCGATCTATCTGATATAAGGCAAATGTTGTCTTCTCTGACAACGTGCCTCCGTAGATTTCTGAGGAAAAATTCTCAAGACTCGAAGCACTCACACTTCTTGATGGCGAAAGTGATCGGAAGTACATTTCAGTTTCCATCTTGTACAAGAACAATCAGGAGTATATTTGTGTGTATTTTCTGTACAACCAGGTCCTGTCCACCTGCACCATCGGCTTACAGTGAGGAAAGGCCCTAACACACAGCTCGAACGTCTAAAACAATCGGTGAAAAACTCATTTCCCCAATTGTATCTCCCCATCCGGGCCTTTATATGGCAATGTTTGCAAATCAGTCACTATCCCAAGCACATACTCCGCATCCTGTATGACACATCCCAGTCACCATATAACTCTTGCATCACCATTTGCTTTGCCCACCATGCCTTTCGGTACGACACTTTATACTTGAATCGAGCTTACATGTTCGCAGTAAGGATCGACACCTGAATGGTGGGTAACTCTTTCACCAAAGAGATTATGCAGTTGCATATGGTTTTTGCATCTAACTTTCGATGGTCTTGTGACATACGATCAGACATGCATGTGTGTGGACAAAGACTTGAGGCTCGAACATGCCAGTTACAACTACTTGAGGCTTTCCAACATTCTCCTATGTATGAAGACTGTGTCGACTTCGTTACTTTATAATCCACACCTAACTTCAAGCTAAGTTATTTTCTAGCATGCAAATAGTCTTTTTTTGTTATCGAATTGTTGTCCTACGAACAACTTTTTATTGTCAAATTCATCATCAAGTAGGTGAGCCGACACAATGTTTATATATTCTAGGAACACGCGTGCAAGAGCTGAATCAGGATTCATGTCAGTCATGAACGACCCTGGATTATTTCTTATAACTATACCAAGGCCTATGTTCCCGGCCAAATGGGGGTTTGCATTTTCACCTTCCACCGGCCCTTCCTCGTATATGTCATCAGGGATGCTATCCAAATTGAGGTCACTAAAATTATAGTTGGGATCACGGTGGGACTGATCATCATTATTGAACCCTTCATCAACATCTTCTATGGTGGCCAACACCTCTGGATGGATCTCTGGACGAGTACACAAGTTTTGGATGTTATACAAACATCCACCGGTGTTTGGATTTTCGAGAGTTGGCAATGACCATCCAAAATCTGACTGATCTTCCCAAGAGACGTTAAGATCAAAATCAATTCTAGAGCGCTGGCCTGCTGGAATTACAACTTGAATGGGATCTAATTCAACTATCTCTGCAAACAACTCAACTGGACTGAGATTTTCTATCTCAAGGGGACAATAAATTGCTATCGTTGTTACTAGATCATTATCATCTTCAAGCTCCATTTCTAAGAACTTGATTGGATCTGTTGAAACCAGAAATTTGTAAAATAGTCTCAACATTTGCTTTCTGCAACGACTTGCTATTTTTGTACTGATTTTTCGTTCTAAATCTACCAGCAAAATACGCTTGTTGAATCATATTCCTATTTTTTTCTGACTTTGAAATAGACAGTCTTCTTCAGTTGTATTTATCATTTCTCCATCGAAATGAACATAAACAAAAAAATTTGGGAACCCATCTTAAAAAAATTTTGCTTCCTTCTCAACAAAGAAAAAACTAATATTTTTAATCTCGATTTTCAACTAATAAAGAAAACAAAAAAGCAAACAAAAACTCAAATGGAAGACAAAACACCTATATATCTATCCATTCATTTGGAAGATATTTTTTTTAAATGACACTGGTGTCGGCCATCAGTGTCCCAAAGTGAAAAAAAATGAATTGGGAGCCAAAAATTGTACTTGGTGCCGGCCATCTACTGGCTAGCACATAATTTTTTTTCTTTTTTAAATACACTAGTGTCGACAATTAGTGTTCCAAAAAAAATTGTATTAGGACCCAAAATTGTACTTGGTGTCGGCTATTACATTGCCAGCACCCAAAAGTATTTTTTAAATACACTGGTGCCAGCCATGAGTGTTCCAAAAAAAATTGCATTAGGAGCCGAATTTTAATATTTCACTGGTGCAGGTCATCAGTGTCCCAAAGTAAAAAAAAAATTGCATTGTGAAAAAAAATTACATTGTGACACGAAAAAAGTACCTGGGCCATTAGTGTCTTTTATATTGTATTTTGCAGAAAAAGTGAGTGTCCTTGGGGCAATGGATAAATCAAGAAATTAGAATGTGTGTTTCAGGTATAATGGCTGGTATCTGTTTCCCCTACCTAATCACGGTATTGTGCCGTTGAGCGGGAGTGGTAATGGATTCAACCAAGCAATTCCATCGCCCCACTCAGAGTATCATTGGGGACTTTATGCTCAGGCAATTTCAAGATCTTCATAGAAAGAATACAAGAATGGAATCAAAGGCAAAAACAAAAAATGGAGATGCCTCTAGCAACATCGAAGAAATCCACATAAGCTAAAATGAAAAAAAAATGATGTGCGCTACAACATAAGATTCTTGGAATCCATGAAAATAGGCATTGACATGTTCGTGAGAAGCCAAGAGAGACAAGGCATAAAATGACCCGAACGGTCCAGTGACTCATCCGAGGGTAAGGAAGACACAACCAAGCAATAAGAGGAGGATGACGAAGAAATATGTGATGAGACCATGGAGCATGACGATTTGTCCTCCTATAAGGAAAACTTCGAGAGTGCCTTTGTGTCCGCAAGGAAACCAAGAGGGGGACCCATCTTTTGAGAGCCTAGTGACTAATCTTGGATGCAACCATTAAAGCCCACTGTGAGCAGAAAAGGGAAAAGAATCGCAGGACTGAGAGAGGGTTTAAAGGATGATTCTAGTTAGTTACATGTCTTTGTATTTTATTTACTTTTAAATGCAGCATGTAAACTATTGAATACTTTTGGATTTGTTGTTTTTTTTAATTGTATAATTGTTATTTTTGTGGTTGTGGTTGTTTGTTTTCTTTCTTTATTTGTCTTATGTGCAGTGAGTTACCTTGAAAGACTAACTACATTTAGAGCTTTATGTGTAGTCTGATGCTCCATTCTAGGGAAGTCTGGTAACCTCTTATCCTTTCTTTTGACCGCATTGGGGACAATGTGTAGTTTGAGTTTGGAGGCGAATGTACATAAGCTTTATGTGTGTTTATATTTTCTTGTTTCCATGATTATTTGTGTGCTTATTTAGTTTTTATGATTTTTTCAAAAAAAATTCAGAAATCCCAAAAATATTTCCCCTTTTTGTTTTTTATTTTTCTTTGTTATTGCATGGTGCTTGGACTGTAACTAAGTAATATGTAACACCCTTTACCCGTGACCAACGCTGAGACGGACACAGAGTATTACCAGACTAAAACATATACATACACACAGAATCAAGCCATAAAATTTCTTTCGAATACAGACTGTACATACACATGCAACTTGTCCCTATCATGGCCTACAAGGCTCAAAGCATACATCGAGGGTGGCTCGGGACTAAACCGTGAACTTTAGAAAATTTTTCATAAAATAGGATCACATGGCCGTGTGGTCACAAGGACACGCCTGTGTCTTCAGGCCTTGTAACTCTCTGTTTATGATGTCAACATCAATTTAAGATCACATGGCCAAGTAACACACCCGTGTGCTAGGCCGTGTGGCGAATTTAATTTTTGCATTTAAGGTGCAGACTTCACACGGCCTGGGCACACGCCCATATCCTGAGGCCGTGTTCTCCACACGACTGAGACATACAGCCATGTCTCTACCTGTGTATTTTCTACTACGCATACTGACTTGTAAAGCAATGGTGCAGGGGACACACAGTTAGACCATACGCCCATGGGGCCGACCATGTGTCACACACGACCTAGACACATGCCCTTGTGTCTACCTGTGCAGACAAATTTGAGGCTATTTTCCAAGCTCTCTTGTCACCCTTAACAACCCTTACACATAGTCATACGTCAATGGTGATTATCATGGCATAAAAGGATTACTTAGACATCCATAGATTTAACTCATGCATGATAAATTCATATAAAGTATACCAGATATGGTCTTATACGAAGTCTCATGTCGGTGCCGATGCCATGTCCCAGACACGGTCTTACACGGGCCCTCATAGCGATGGCAATGCCATATCCTAGATATGGTCTTACATGGAATCTCATACTGATGCTAATGCCATATCCCAGATATAGTCTTACACTAGTACACATATCAACGCCGATGCCATGTTCCAGACATGGTCTTACACTGGCACACATATTAATGCCGATGCCATGTCCCAAACATGGTCTTACACTGGCACACATATTAACTCCGATGCCATGTCTCAGACATGGTCTTGCACTGGCTCTCATCTCAGATGCCAATTCCATGTCCCAGACATGGTTTTACATGAGATCTCATTAATCGTGGTGTCATGATATCCGAATCCTATGCATTCCTTAGGGTTACCCTGGACTTTCGAGATATAAAGCTATCACCAAACTTTCATTAAATCGTCACAAGCCAATTTCATTAGGGCATACATACATATATCATAGAATATCAATTATTAAACACATACTAATGGAATTTTTGAATTACTTACACACAACTTACCTCGGTGCAAAATGTGACAATTTGTGATTTAATCCACAACCTTGCCTTTTCCTCGGTCAAGGTCTATTCCTCGTCCCTCTTGATCTAGAAAGAACATTTAACTCATTTAATACACGCACTATTCAATTCAGTCCAAAAATCATACTATGGATAAATTATAATTTTGCCCCTAAAGTTTTATAAAATTATAGAATTGCCCCTAGGCTCGTAAAATGAAAAGTACCCCATTTTTCTCATTATTCAAGCCTAGCTGAATCATTTTCTCTCTTATTCCAACCCACAATTTTCATTTATTCACACATTTACACATAGTTTTTACAATTTTTACAATTAGGTCCTTTTTATCAATTCCACCAAAAACCACCTAGTAAAAGTTGTTTATCACACATCAAACTTCCATATTCTTCCATTAGACATCAAAGCACAAGCATGTCATTCATGGGTATATTTTTAAACATGAACCCTAGCTAAAATTAAGGGTAGAAATAGCTAAATCGAACTACGAAGATTTCAAAAATATAAAGAGCATTAAAAACGGGGCTAGGATGCCCTTACTTTTGAGCTTGAAGATGAAAGAAACCCTAGCTATGGCTTCTTGTGATATTCAGCCAAGGAGGATGAAGATAGACATAATTTTTGACTATTTTTCCCTTTTAATTCTTTTAATAACCAATAGACCAAAATGCCCTTCCATTGAAACCTTGATTTTTATCCCTCCTATGTCCATTTTTGTCCATAATGACATATAATGGTATAATTACTAAATAAGGACTTCAAATTTCAAACCCTATCACATTTAAGCCCCATTAATCAACTAGAACACATGTTTTTCACTTATTTCAATTTAATCCTAATAACTTAATTGGACATCTTATAGGTAAAATTTCTCGTTGATATTTTCACACAGTTATTAAATCACACAGTAGACCTTAAAAATTTATCGATAGGAATATTTCTACCCCAGATTTATGGTTTCGAAACAACTTTATCATTTAGGCCCTAATTTGGGATGCTACAATTCTCCCCTTTAGGGATTTTCGTCCCCAAAAATCTTACCGGTAAACAAGTACAGATATTGGATTCTCATGGCTTCCTCGGGCTCCCACATAGCCTCCGCGAACCCATGCCTATGCCATAACAACTTCACTAAGGTGATACTCTTGTTTCTCAATTGTTTAACTTCTCGAGCCAAAATCTTGATCAGCTCTTCACCATAAGTCATGTCCGGTTGAATCTCAACCTATGTTAGTGAAATCTCATGTAAGGGGTCCGATCTATAACGGCGCAACATAGACACGTGGAATACATCTTGGATCTTTTCCAATTCACGCGGTAAAGCCAATGAATAAGTTAGCGGTCCTATCCTTTCGGTGATTTCATAAGGTTCTATGAAACGAGGACTCAACTTGCCTTTCCTACCGAATCTCAAAATCTTTCTCCATGAGGATACTTTCAAAAATACTTTATCGCCCACTTGATACTCAATTTCTTTTCCTTTCAAATCCGGATAAGACTTTTGTCTATCTGATGTTGCTCTTAAACAATCTTTAAATACTTTTACTTTGTCCTCAGTTTCCTTGACCAAGTCAACCCCGTGCATTTGATTTTCCTTGAGTTTTGTCCAATACAAGAGAGTTTGACACTTTTGACTATACAATGTTTCATAGGGTGCCATTTTTAAACTTGTCTGAAAAGGATTGTTATAGGCAAACTCAACCAAGGGTAAGTACTTTTCCCAACTACCTTGGAATTCTAGAACACAATATCTCAACATGTCTTCCAAGGTTTGAATCACTCTCTCAGATTGGCCGTTGGTTTGTGGATGAAAGGTGGTACTAAAATTCAATCTTGTGCCCAAGGCTTCTTGCAACTTTTTCCAAAACCAAGAGGTAAACCTCGAATCTCTATTCGATATGATCGATAAGGGTGCTCCATGAAGTCTCATAATTTCAGAAATGTACAACTCAGCCAATTTATCAAGCGAGTAGTCGGTATGTACCAAGATAAAGTGAGCTGAATTCGTCAATCGATCAACTACAACCCACACCGCATCTTTCTTACTCGGTGTCAAAGGTAAGCCCGTTACAAAATCCATGGTAACTCAGTCCCATTTCCACTCGGGAACCATGATAGGCTATAGTAATCCTGAAGGTACTTGGTGCTCAGCTTTTACTTGTTGACAAATTAAGCATCTCGCAACAAACTCAGAAATATCTCTCTTCATACCGTTCCACCAATATATTTTCTTCAAGTCATTGTACATTTTCGTACTACTGGGGTGTACTGACAAATGACCATTGTGTGCCTTATGCAAAATCTTATGAATCAACTCGGTATCTTTAGGAACACAAATTCTATCTCGAAACATCAAGCAATCATCGGAATAAACCCAAAAATCAGATTTAGAACTCGACTCACACTGAGTTCTCTTAGCTTACAAATCATTGTCGTTACTCTGAGCTTCACAAATTTCTTGAAGTAACATCTGCCTAGCTCTCGACTTTTCTACGACAACACCATCATCTGATAAAGCCAACTGAGCATCCATGGCTCTCAAAGTAAAAAAAAAAAAGATTTTCTACTTAGGGCATTGGTGACCACATTCGCCTTTCTCAGATAGTAGTCAATTACTAACTCATAATCTTTTATCAATTCCAACCATCTTCATTGCCTTAGATTTAGGTACTTTTGATCATTAGGTATTTCAAACTCTTGTGATCGATGAATATTCAGCATATCTCACCATACAAATGGTATCTCCAAATCTTCAATGCAAACACAATGGCGACTAATTCTAAATCATGTGTCGGGTAATTTTTCTCATGCGGTTTCAGTTGTCTAGATGCATAGGCTATCACTTTGCCTTCTTGCATAAGCACACATCCCAAACCATTTAAGGATGCATCACTAAAGATCACGAACTCCTTTCTGGGCTTAGGTTGAACTAACACTGGAGCCTTAGTTAACAATCCTTTCAGTTTTTCAAAACTTTGTTGCCACTTCTCTATCCATTCGAACTTAACATCCTTTTGTAACAACCTCATCATTGGAGTGGCAATCATCGAAAATCCTTTAACAAATCGTCTGTAGTAACCGACCAAGCCTAAAAAGCTTCTGACCTCTGTCACATTCTTTGGCGATTTCCAGTCAACAATGGCTAAAATCTTACTCGGGTCAACTTTAGTACCGTCTCCTGAAACAATGTTTTCTAAAAATCCAACTTCACGAAGCCAAAATTTGCTTTTATTGAACTTGGCATACAACTGCTTGTCCCTCAAAGTCTGCAAAATAGTTCTCAAGTGCTCAATATGCTCTGCCTCATTTCTTGAATAAATCAGAATATCATCAATGAACACCACAACAAACTTGTCTAAATATGGCCGAAATATTCAGTTCATTAAACCCATAAATACGAAAAGAGCATTTGTTAACCCAAATGGCATAACAAGAAATCTGTAGTGGCCATACTTCGTTCTGAAGGCAATCTTAGGCACATCTGACTCTTTAACCTGCAATTGGTAGTAGCCGAACCTCAGGTTTATCTTTGAAAATACCGTGGCTCCCTTCAATTGATCAAATAGATCATCAATCCTTGGCAAAGGATACTTGTTCTTTATTGTCACCTTGTTGAGCTGTAGATAATCTATACATAGCCTTATTGAACCATATTTCTTTTTCACAAATAATACGAGAACACCCCAAGGTGAAAAGCTCAGTCTCGAAAAACCCTTATCAATAAAATTTTGTAACTGAACCTTCAACTCTTTTAATTCTATTGGGGCCATCTTATACGGAGCAATTGAAATAGGCGCAGTACCAGGAGTCAAATCAATGCCAAACTCTACTTCCTTAATAGGAGGTAACCCAGGCAATTCTTCTGGGAACGCATCTGGATATTCACATACTACTGGTACCAACTCAATCTTTAACTCAGACTCTTTAGTGTTCAACACAAAGGCAAGGTAGGCTTCATACCCCTTTCTTACACATTTTTTAGCAGACATGGAAGAAATCACTGCAGGCATGCCATTTAATTCATCTACTTCAACCCGAAGAACATTACCATTCTCACATTTCAGCTCAATAAACTTTCTTCCACAATTCACTACCACATCATGAGTGGTCAACCAATCCATACCAAGAATTACATCAAATTCATCAAACGGTAATAGCATGAGATTAGCCGGAAAACAATGACCTCTAATCATTAAAGGGCAATTTTTACACACTTTATCAACTAATACATACTTGCTTAACGGGTTTGACACCTTTATTACAAACTCAATAGATTCAATAAGCAATTTCATATCACACGCCAACCTCATGCAAATATATGAATGGGTAGACCCCGGATCAATCAAAGCAACAACAGAAGTTTCATAGATAGAAAATGTACCCGTAATTATATAAGGAGACGAGGCCTCTTCGCGAGTGTGAATGGCGTAAGTCCTCGTAGGTGCCCTACCCTCGGGTCTCACTGTAGACTCTCTAGTTGCACCCTTACTAGTCGTCCCACTTCTCAAATTCTTCTGAGGTCTTCCCTTATTAGTATTGCCATCTAACCTTGTTCCTTGAAAGTTTCCTCTCCCTGTCCTCTCAGGACAATCTCTAACAAAATGGTTAGGGGAACCCCACTTAAAACAGGTTCTATCGCTCCATTGGCACTCTCCTGGATGATGTCTCCCGCACTTGGGGCATCCTGATCTATTGGGTCTAGCATTCCCAACACTAGCAATTGAAGTAGTCTGAGCTTTCGAAACCGTGTACTATTTACTCCTATTCTTGCCTAAATACCCAGCAAAGGCATTAGATTCGAGTAGTGAACTCCCTTGACTTATTAGATAAAGATTGAAAAGATTTGCTCGGTTGCCTCTTCCTCAAGTCTTGAGACTCTAGATCGGCTTTTCGCTTTTGTTTAGCCAATTCTTCAGCCTTGCATGCTCTTTTAACCAACACAACAAACTCTTTCAACTCAAGGATACCGACCAACAATCGAATGTCTTCGTTCAACTCATCCTCAAATCTTTTACACATGATGGCTTCAGTAGATACACATTCCCGAGCATATTTGCTAAGCCTCACAAACTTACGCTCATACTTGGTAACTATCATTTTACCCTATTTCAACTCGAGGAACTCCTTCCTCTTTTAATCTATAAACCTTTGACTGATATACTTCTTGCGAAATTCCTCTTGGAAAGACTCCCAAGTCACTTTCTCCCTCAGCGCAACCGACACGAGGGTATTCCACCACTGGTAAGCTGAATCTATTAAAAGCGATATCATGCACTTCATGCACTCCTCCGGTGCGCATGACAACTCATCAAAAACTCGGATGGTATTCTCGAGCCAAAACTCTGCTCTTTTCAGATCATCATCTATGCTAGCTCGGAACTCTTCGGTTCATTACTTTCTAATCCAGTCAATTAGAAGCCTTTCCCTTTTCACCATCTCAACAACTTGGGGAGCTACAGGGGTAGGCTGAGGAATAGGCGGGGGTGGGAGAGGTTGAACACCCAGGTTTGTCCGAAAAAACTCGGTGTACCAATTATTCATTATGTGGAGAAAGGCTTCTCTGCCTCCTTCTTCTCTACTAACTGTCTCGGGTCTACTATCAAATGGCAATACTCCTTCAACGGGAGCAGGCGTATTACTTTTTACATCGTCAACAACTGCTCGTTTGGGATCCATTTACTATATAAAACACAATTTAAATTGTCAAGAGTTCTCACACTATCATAATGTATGTATGGCATGTATAGCTAGACTTCCACACTCGCTACGTAGTCCTAGAACCGACTAAATCGTAGCTCTGATACCAATAAATGTAACACCCCTCACCTGTGTCCAATGCCCGGATGAATACAAAACACTACTGAACTAAAACGTAAATATACACACAAAACTAAGCCATAAAATTTCTTTCGAATACAAACTGTACATACAAATGCAACTTGTCCCTATTACAGGCCTACAAGGCCTAAAGAATACACGGGGTGGTTCAGGACTAAACCGTAAACTTTAGAAATTTTTTCATAAAATAGGATCACACGCTAGTGTGGTTAAAAAGACACACCTGTGTCTTCAGGCCGTGTAACTCTCTGTTTATGACGTCAGCATCAATTTAAGATCACACGGCTAAGTCACACGCCTGTGTGCTAGGCCATGTGACGAATTTAATTTTCCCATTTAAGGTGCAGACTTCACACGGCCTAGGCACACGCCCATATCCTGAGGCCATGTTCTCCACACGACTGAGACACACGATCATGTCTCTGGCCGTGTGTTTACTACCATGCATATTGACTAGTAATGCAAGGGTGCAGGGGACACACAGTCAGACCACACACCCATGGGGCTGACCATGTGTCGCACACAGCCTAGACACATGCCTGTGTGTTTACCTGTGTGGACAACTTTGAGGCTATTTTTCAAGCTCTCTTGTCACCTTTAACAACCCCTACACATACTCATATGTCAATGGTGATTATCATCGCATAAAAGGATTACTTAGACATCCATAGCTTTAACTCATGCATGATAAATTTATATAAAGTATACCTAATTGGGACTCCATGACTTGTTAAGTTCATTCAATCCATTTCTTTACCTTTATCAATATGGTGACCATGCCAATTGACATTATTTATCCATCAAGCATAAATTCCATATTTTATCAACCATTATTCACAACTAATTTGGCACACACCACAAGGAGAATAACACATCTCATGTATGTATCAATATTTAGGGATTTCAACCAAATAATCAATATAAGCAATATTTCATGGCCATATACAAAATGGAATAATATACCAAAATGAGCCATTGCTTTGGCTAAAAAAAATGACACATATAAAAAAATATTAATTCCCATATACATTCCATACTTAAATGTAATAAACCAATTATACCCCAAAAGATTTGTTGATAATATGACTCGAGCTCCGATGTTCATGATCCCCGAGTTAGCTTTGCGATGCTAAAAGAAAAAGGAAAAGGGAGAGAGGTAAGCATATAGCTTAGTAAGTCATGTGCAAATAATAAACAACATATGTCATGAAACTCATGGAGTAAACATGCTATCAATTACCACTACATTATCATATTACACATAATGAACATGTGAGAATTGATAATAAATTTCTTTAAACATCATGCTTATCTTACTCTTTCATACCCATACCAAATTTCCTAACATGAATCGAGTCCAATACTCATGAGGTTTACGTACATACTTTTACCGTACATGCTTACTCATTCTATCCCACTTCTTAATCATAATCATGAATGGCCTACTGAATTACCCAGAATACCAAAGGAAGTTCAGAATCATCATGCACCAAATAAAATGCCAAAGCCATGTCCCCGGCATGGTCTTACATGGGTCTACATATCGATGCCATATCCCAGATATGGTCTAATACGAAGTCTCATGTCGATGTCGATGCCATGTCCCAGACATGGTCTTGTAAATGGACCTCATAGCGATGCCAATGCCATATCCTAGATATGGTCTTACATGGGATCTCATACTGATGCCGATGCCATATCCTAAATATAGTCTTACACTGGCAAACATATCAACGCCGATGCCATATCTCAGACATGGTCTTACATTGGCACACATATTAACGCCAATGCCATTTCCCAGACATGGTTTTACACTGGCTCTCATCTCGGATGCCGATGCCATGTCCCAGACATGGTCTTACATAAGATCTCATTAATCATGGTGTTCATGATATCCAAATCCTAAGCATTCCTCAGGGTTACCCGGGACTTCCGAGATATAAAGCTATCACCAAACTTTCATTAAATTGTCACAAGCCAATTTCATTAGGGCATACATACATATATCATAGAATATCAATTATTAAACACATAATAATAGAATTGTTGAATTACTTACACACAACTTACCTCGTGCAAAATGTGACAATTTGCGATTTAATCCACAACCTAGCCTTTTCCTCGGTCAAGGTTTGTGATAGTCTAATTTAGACCCTAATCGGAACAGTGATTTCGAGACCACGTAACCGATTCTAAAAAAAATTATTTTAATATTATTTTCTATGTCTGTGATATGTGAATTTATATATGCGAAGTTTCTGTGATTTAATTTGTTTGTTTTTGTGCTTAATTATGATAAAGGACTAAATCACGTAAAATGAAAAAGTTGTATGCTAATTGTTAATGGGGCTAATTGGCCTTGTCTTTTAAAATAATGGCCCTTACATGGTAATTATACCATTGATAAAGTGAATGGACAATATTGGACATGTGTTAGGTGAATTTAATGTTTTATAATAAAGGTTATTTTTGTAATTTGTGAATTAAAGCTTAAATAAATTAAAACAAAACAAAAGGTGGCCTTATTATCATCTTGTTCAGCCAAAAATTAATAAAGAAATAGGGGTTTTGAGTTTTTGAATTTTTGGCACTTTGGAAGCTTGATTTGGGTATATGTTTTGCTTCGTTTTTTATAATTTCTATGTTTCTGTGATCGTTGCTTCGTGTTCTTCAAAACCAATGTCTTAATTTCTGTTTCTGTTGAAGATTATGAAATGTGCCAATGATGATTATATGAGCTTTTTAATGTTTTTATATGGATTATGAAAGATATAAGTGAGATTATCATGCTTTGCTCTTGAATTTTTGATGGAATAGAGCTATTTGGGCTAATTTGGGAAAATGAGGTTTTGAAGGACTAAATTGTGAATTAAATATGTTATTTGGGCTTGTAAGGAAGCTATGTATATTCGTCCAAGCTATAGTCTTGGTGAATTTTGCATATTTGTGATTTTGTGAAAAATAGACTAAATTGTCAAAGTGTGAAAATGTAAGGGCTAAAATTCAAAGTGCCCTAAATATGTGCTCATGGATTATTTTGAATGAAATGAATGATTGAATGGTTGAATTTGAATTGTATTAGATCAAGAACAAAGAAAATCGGACTTAGATCGAGGAAAGTCCAAAATAGTTGAATAGTCGACTCGTTTCCATCCAAAATTCGTACGAGGTAAGTCAAATTACAATTATGTGTTAAATTGACTAAATTATGTGCATAAAAATGTAATCTATATTGGATAGCCTTGAGAGCTTGATGAATAAATTTTGAGTAAACTCCGATAATATGCTAGTATCTAAAAAGCTCTGTACCTTTCTAAAAGAACATTGACATTGATCTGAAATATCGTGTAAGACTGTGTCTGGGGCACAGGCCTCGATTTGAGATTTACGTGTAAGACCATGTCTGGGACATCGGCATCGTATCTGAATTCGTGTAAGACACTGTCTGAGACAGAGGCATCGATACTGAATTACATGTAAGACCACGTTTGGGACGTCGACATTGTACCCGTTTATGAGTATCTGTATCGTTTCTGAATGGTCTGATGATAGAGTGCGATATATGGGAATGAATATGAAATGTGTAATCTATACATGTACGTTTGTATCGTACTAAATTTCTGAATATGAAAGACTCTATTTCTATGAAATAATGAATGCGAAGTATGTATGAAATCATGGAAATGAAACATGACATGTATACAAGAAAATGATCATAGTTAGGCTCATGAACTATTCTGTGAAATGGCTATGAATTCTTGCTGTTGATTTGTACTTTATATGCTTTAATAGTTAAACCAATTGTATTTGGCTTACTAAGCTCTTTGCAGCTTGCTCTGTGTGATTTCTGTCTATTTTACAATTATCGTAGCTACTAAAAGCTCGGGGATAGTCGAGGATTGTCACTATACTATTGAACTCATTTTGGTACTTTTGAAAGTGTAAATATTTTTAAGTATGACATGTATAGGCTAAAATGTCTATGTATTTAAGTTTTGATATGTATATATGTTATGCCATAAGAGTTGGCTAGCAAATGGTATGTATGTGCTTCGTTTTGGTAAATGGTTTGTGATGCCAAATTGTGTATGATTGTAATGGATATATGGCCTTATATATGGTGATCATTTTGAAATATGACAAGTTGAGGAAATGGTAAGTTTAAGCATGAGTTAGAAGGTGCCATAAGTTAGCTATGAAATGAGCATTTTGGCATGTTGTCATAATAAGATTTTTAATGTGTTTTGGTATGAATTTGAATAGGTTATTAATGATGATGATTTAGTTATAATGAAGCATGTTTTGAGCATGGAATTGGCTGAAAATTTTGGTATAAATGTTGTTTAATACTGTTTGTAGGAATGACCCAAAAAAGGGTGACAAGTTGGCTTAAACCAAGCCTACATTGTGCCACACAGTTAGGGAACATGGGTGTGCCTTGTGGCCGTGTATGCAAAGCAGTAATCTCTTAAGATCACACGGTTAAGACACACGGGCGTGCCATATGGCCGTGGGCTTAAGTCAGTAGCCAGCTAAGTATTACACGGCCATGGCACACGGCCGTGTCTATTGGCCATGTGTAAAAGTCAGTATGTATACTCTGTTTTGGCACGGCTGGACCTCATGGGTGTGTCTGGTGCCCTTGTAAGGCACACGGCCTAGTCACACGGGCGTGTGACCTCAATAGAATTGAAATTTTTTTCTAAGTTTTTAAAATTCTACATGTGTTCGGTTTAGTCCCGACCTTTTCTAAAAATATGTCTTAGGTCTTGAAGACCTCCATAACGGATGAATTATTGAATTGCTTATGCATGAATATTATGTGATATCAGCGATTCTGTATTGATCTATGATGTTATGTCTGTCTGATAATGCCTCTTACCTATTCTAGTGACGGTTGTGGGATAGGGGTGTTACAGTTTATTGGTATTAGAGCTATGGTTTAGTCGGTTCTAGGACTACCATAGCATATGTGAGTCTAGCTATACATGACATATATCTGAAACTGTGATAGTGTGATGAATCTTGACATTGAAATGTGCTTTTATATAGCAAATGGATCCCGAATGAGCCGTAGCAGATGATATAGAAAGTAATGTATCTGCTCCCGTGCAAGGGACGGTGCAAGCTGATTCTCGACCGGCTATGAGTAGCAGTGATAGTGAGGCTAAACAAGCCTTCTATCACATGATGAATGATTGGTTCAGTCAGTATATTAGAACTAATTTGGCTGTACAACAACCTCCACCCTCGGTTAATTCTCCTCAAATTCCTGTTATGCCCACAGTGAATTCGGTATAGATAAGTAGACCACCAGTTGATAAGATTAGAAAGTGTGGGGCTGAAGAGTTCCGAACTACAATGAATGATGATGCTGAAAGAGCTGAATTCTGGTTAGAGAATACAATACAAGTGTTTGATGAAATGTCTCTGAATCCTGAGGAATGTGTAAAATGTGTCGTTTCACTTCTGAGAGATACGGCTTACCATTGGTGGAAAACTTTAATATCTGTGGTTCCGAGTGAACGGGTTACTTGGGATTTTTTCCAAGCTGAATTTCGTAAGAAATACATTAGTCAGAGATTCATCAATTAGAAACGTAAATAGTTTCTTGAGCTTAAACAAGGCCGTATGTCTGTTACTGAATACGAACGTGAATTTGTGAGATGGACTAAACGAAGATATCCGTGTGTTAGTTAGGATTTTGGAGATTAAAGAAATGGTAGTGCTCGTTGAGCGAGCTTGTAAAGCTGAAGAATTAAGTAAAGAGGAAAAAAAAGCTGATTCTGAAGCTAGAGATGTTAGAAAGAGATCTTCGAGTAGATCATTTCAGTCTGTGTCAAAGAAATTCTGAGATGATCATAGCCGTTCAAAGGCTGATGTAAGACATTCGAATCGAGATCGAGCTAGATCGTATTCAAATTTTAGAGCTCCTGTTACTTCTGTTGCAAGTGTCGGGAATGTCTGATCTGAGAAACCTGAATGTAAACACTATGGTACAAGATATCTGAGAAATTATAGATTGAATGGCTGAGCCTGTTTCTGATGTGGATCTCTGGACCATTTTGTAAGAGATTGTTCTGAACCTGCTAAGCAAGAGAATGTACAGAATCTGAGACCGAGGAACACCTCAGCTAGAGGTAGACCTTCCAGAAATACTGGAAATGTAAGTGGTGGTCAAAGAGCTACTAGGGATACTACTGTTAGATTAGAGGCCAGAGCACCTGCCAGAGCCTATGCTATCCGAGCTCGTGAGGAAGCCTCGTCTCTAAACGTGATTACTGGTACTTTTACTCTTTATGATACTTCAGCGATTGCAGTGATAGACCCTAGATCAACGCATTCATATATCTGTATGAATTTAGTGCACAGTAAGACTTTGCCTGTAGAGTCTACTGAATTCGTAATTAGAGTATCGAACCCCTTAGGAAAAAGTGTCTTCGTTGATAAAGTCTGCAAGAATTGCCCGTGTAACACCCCTTACCTGTACCCGAGGCCGGGATAAGGTATGAGGCGTTACCGGACAAACATACAGACATTAAACTAAAATACCGGCCATAAAATTTCATTCATATTTCAAAACGTTCATTCACTTACACATAGTCCCTTATTTGAGTCTACGAAGCCCAAAACATACTTTAGAAAGGGTTCGGGACTAAACCGAGAACTTACAAAAATCTTGGAAATTTCATGCTTTAAGGCTCCACATGCCCGTGTCCCAAAGTCATGTTCCATACACGGCTGAGACACATGGTCGTGTCTCTGCCTGTGTGGAATATACCTAAGCTATTTTCCAAGCTTTGGTCAACCTTAATCTCTTACACACTTATACAACATCAAAAGCATATAACATGGTATTCATTTAATGATTAAATATTCTCAATTAAACCACAAACATAGCATTTGTATATCATCATACATGTGTCTCTCATACTCATTTTACCTTGTTTATTATAGTACCACTTATACATTTATACCAAGATTATCATCTTTCCAAATATCTTTAGCTTAATCATCAAGCATTCATATTTAAAACTAGATCATATCTTTATAAAATACCATAATTCAGATGTGAAAATAACATGTTTGCCTAAAACATTTTAATTCAACTCCATACCCTACAAGCATTACATTGAGACTAGTCATATATATATACATGTCATGATACATATCATTCTCTTTCTGTTTTCTTATAAACACATATCATTTATTTCATTATATCAATATTTCATATACCATAGTTTCCATGTATTCCACATATATTTATTTTCCTCCTCCTCCTCTCCATTCCACATCCTTAATGTATATAGCATTCTTGTAAGTACGATTTCACAATTTACTAATAAATGCTCACATCAAACTGTCCACACAAGTCATAGTCACTTGCTTATTTATAATTCGAGCTACAGAGCTCAAAATAAAGATCCGTAAATTTCCCCTGAAACTAGACTCACATATATTTGCATCATAAAATTTTCATAATTTTTGGTTTAGCCAATTAGTACAGTTTATTCATTAAAATTTCCCCTATTTCACATTCTGACAGTTCTGACGTCTCTTCACTAAAAATTAATTATCTCACAATACAGAAATCAGATAATGTTCTTGTTGATTTATATTGAAAATAGACTCATTAGGGATTTTAAAAATATAATTTTAAGCCTATAATTATTTTTATCCAAATTTTTGTGATTTTCCAAAGTTAGAATAGGGGATCACATAATCATTCTGAACCAGTCTCACAAAAACATAAATATATCAAAAATATAGAACTCCTTTTCTTACTCTGTTTCTTTTATATGAAAATAGACTCATTAAGATTTAATTTAATATCTCATTCAGTCTCTGATTCAATTTCTACTATTTTTGGTGATTTTTTAAAATCACATCACTGCTACTGTCAAAAACAGTTTTATTGCTAATTCACTCTTTCACACTTTCTTTGTATTAACCTCATTTTAACATACATATCACAAATCATTTTCACCACATTTCATACATCACAAGTATAGGCCCATGATCACAAGGTCACCATGAAATCATCCTCATGTATAACTTACTTGTTTATAACCTTACCACATCCTGATCACTTAATGAACACATCATTCACATAACCAAGTTCATGCACTTATTCATCACAAAACTCACAAAGCAATACATAGAGAGTCTCCTGTTGAACACTTCGGATCAATCCTCGATACTTGGTGGTTTCAGCACATAGCTCTACCCATCATAGAGTTCGGCTCTCTTGTACACATGGTGAACACTCAGTACCACCCATGTGACCTAGCCAATTTATCTCGTAGCTCTCTTGTCTACATGGTGTCCTTCACCTGGAGCCACGCATGCGACCTAACTACATATATCCCATAGCTCTCTTGTCTACATGGTTTACACATAGTATCACCCATGCAACCTAGCTACATCATAATGTCTTGTAGCTCTCTTGTACACATGATGTGCACTCAGCACCATACATGTGACCTAGCTACATACTATCTGTATCATCCAATCTTTCCGAAGGTTCAACCGGGATTTCTCTCTCTTTTCCAACAATTTCACCAATCAAGTAATTATCCACAAACATATTTCCAATATTATTATAAAATATCATAATACAAGTAATATTGATGTATTACTTACATATAAACTTACATCTCATTTAATATCAAGGCAATAACATTAAATTACACATTGCCTTATTAAAAATCATATGAACTTACAATTTCCCATAATATCCATAATCATAGAAATCACATTTATGTATGATAATTCAATGCACTTCATGTACCATAGACATATTTTTAAATCAATTCATAAACTTGGCACCATAATCATTTAATTTAACATAATTCAATTAATTCGCTAAATTTAACTTTCAAATATAAATTACAGCATTATTGCTGTATTATTATCATACCAAGTTACATACTTTCAACACCTCGAAAATTATAATAAATATATCAATTTTACATTGAAACATGCATAAATTAATGCTTATTATACATATGAACTTACCTCGATACTAAAATGGTCATTTTACCAACTTTCCCAATTTTCGATTTTTCTCTCATTCTAGGTTCAAATCTCATTTTCTGGGATTTAAAACATCATATTTTACTTATTTAATTAATGTACTATTCAAAACAGTCCTTAACTCAAACTTTGGAAAAATTACAATTTTGCCCCTAAACTTTTGCATATTTACACTTTTGCCCCTAGGCTCGGGAATTAAACTTCATCCCTTATTATTATGTTTTATGACATGCTGATCACTTTTCCCTTCTATGGCAACATCAAATTCTCACTCTAACATATACTTATGACTTTTAGGTATTTTTACCGATTAATCACTTTTACTCGTTTTTACTCAAAACCGAGTAGCACAAGTTGTCTAACATAATTTAAAACCTCATATTTTACCATAAACAGAAAAATAAACACATTTCACCTATGGGTATTTTTCCAAAATATGAACCCTAGCTTAAATTATTGCTAGAATAAGCTTAATCAAATTACCGGGATTCCAAAAACGTAAAGAACTTGAAAAACGGGGTTAGAACGGACTTACTATTGAGCTTGGAAAGCTTGAAAACCCTAGCCATGGTTTCCCCCATGCTAATTGCGGCCTCCATGAAAAAGATGAGTAAATTTTGGCTTTATTTTCCCTTTTTATTTCTTTTAATTACCAAATGACCAAAATGCCCTTCCTTACTAAACTTTCAAAAATTCCATCCATGTCCAATTTTTGTCCACCACTTAGAAATTGGTCAAATTGTATTTAAGACCTCCTAATTAATATTTCAAAGAAATTTCATACTAGAAACTTCTAGAATGCAAATTTTGCAACTTATTCAATTTAGTCCCTGACTTCAAATTGAGCACTTTATGCATAGAATTTCTTCACGAAATTTTCACACAATCATGAAATCATATCATAGACCTCAAAATAATCATAAAATAATTATTTTTATCTCAAATTTTGTGGTCCTAAAACCTCTGTTCCAACTAGACCCAATTTTGGGCTATTACAGCCCGTTATTGATTCGAGATATCTGTTTTCCTACTGATCTGATGCTTTTGCCTTTCGAAAAATTTGATATAATTCTGGGAATAGACTGGTTAACTTTGCACGATGCTATTGTGAATTGCAAACGAAAAGTCATTGATTTAAGGTGTAAGAATGATGAGATAATTCGAATTGAGCCTAGTGATCTGAATGGACTACCAGCTGTGATATCTGTAATGAAAGCACAGAAATATGTGAAGAAAGGCTGTGATGCCTACTTAGCTTATGTGTTAGACTCGAAAGTGAATGATAAGAAAGTTGAATCAGTGCTTGTTGTCTGTGAATTCTCTGATGTGTTTCCTCAAGAATTATCGGGTTTACCTCCGATCCAGGAAGCTGAGTTTGGCATTGAATTTGGCATTGAATTAGTACTCGGTACTACTTCGATTTTGATAGCTCAGTAAAGAATGGCTCCGACTGAGTTAAAGGAATTAAAATCTCAGTTGCAAGAATTAACCGATCGAGGATTTGCTAGACCGAGCTTTTCACCATGGGTTGCTCCTGTCCTGTTTGTGAAAAAGAAAGATGGCACAGTGAGAATGTGTATTGATTTCCGTCAACTTAACAAAGTGACCATAAAGAACAAATATCCTCTGCCTAGAATTGATGACTTATTCGATCAGTTGAAAGGTGCTACTGTGTCTTCAAAGATAGATCTGAGATCGAGTTACTATTAGTTGCGAGTAAAGGACTCAGACATTCTGAAAACTGCTTTCAAAACAAGGTACGGGCATTATGAATTTTTAGTTATGCCTTTTGGATTAACGAATGCACCGCTGCCTTTATGGATTTGATGAATAGAATTTTCAGACCGTATCTAGATCAATTTGTTATGGTATTCATTGATGACATATTGATTTATTCACGTGATAATCTGAGCATGTCGAACTTCTAAGAATAGTGCTACAGGCGCTGCGAGATAAACAGTTGTATGCAAAGTTCAGTAAATGTGAATTCTGGTTGCGAGAAGTTGGTTTCCTGGGTCATATTGAATCAGCCTCTGGTATTTTCAACTATTCTGGATTGGGAACCTCTGAGGAATGTATCTAAATTCTGTAGTTTTCTGGGGCTTGCTGATTACTATAGAAGATTCGTAAAAGGTTTCTCGATGATTGCGACTCCACTGACAAAATTACTCCAGAAAGATGTGAAGTTTGAGTGGTCTGAAAAGTGTCAGAATAGCTTTGATTAGTTGAAAGCTTTATTGACTGCAGCTCTGGTTTTGGTACAACTTGAATCTGGTAAAGAATTTGTGATTTATAGTGATGCTTCATTGATTAGTCTAGGACGTGTTCTAATGCAAGAAGGAAAAGTTATAGCTTATGCCTCGAGACAACTAAACCTGCATGAAAAGAACTATCCGACTCACGACCTCGAGTTAGATGCTATTGTGTTTGCCTTGAAGATCTGGCGTCACTATCTGTTTGGTGAGCAATGTCACTTGTTTTCTGATCATAAAAGTCTAAAGTATTTAATGACGTAAAAATATTTGAATCTGCGACAGAGAAGATGGCTTGAATTATTAAAGGACTACGAACTTGTAATATTTTATCATCCGGGTAAAGCAAATGTTGTTGTTTATGCCTTGAGTCAAAAATCGTTGTTTGCTTTGGTGCGATGAATGCTCATTTGGTTCTGTCTGATGATGGTTCAGTTTTAGCCGAATTAAAAGCCATACCTTTGTTCTTCCAATAGATTATCGAAGCTCAGAAGGTTGATAATGAATTAATAGTAAAACGATCTCAGTGTGATTCTGAATTCTGAGTTGATGTTGATGATTGTTTGAGATTCATAAATAGACTTTGTGTTCCAAGAAATCTAGAGTTAATTAAGACGATTTTGAGTGAAGTTCACAGTAGTTGTTTATCTGTACATCCGGGTAGTACGATAATGTATAATGATCTGAAGCAGCATTATTGGTGGTTCGGAATGAAAAGAGATATCTTTGAATTTGTTTCCAAATGTTTGATCTGTCAACAAGTCAAAGCTGAGCATCAAATGCCACCTAGATTGTTACAACCGATTATGATTCCAGAGTGGAAATGGGATTGAGTGTTCATGCATTTTGTTTTGGGTTTGCCTCTGTCTTCGAAAAAGAAAGACGCAATTTGGGTTGTAGTTGATCATTTGACAAAATCAGCTCATTTTATTCTGATTCGATTTAATTACTCACTCGATAAATTAGCTGAGTTATATATTTCTAATATTGTGAGACTGCATGGTGTACCATTGTCGATAGTGTCAGATAGAGACCCGAGATTTACATCGCGATTCTGGAAGAAATTGCAAGATGCTCTGGGTACTACATTGCATTTTAGCACTGCTTTTCATCCGCAAACAGATGGTCAATTTAAACGGATTATTCAAATACTCGAGGATATGTTGAGATGTTGCATTCTTGAGTTTGAAGGTACGTGGAAACAATATCTACCTTTGATTGAATTCGCTTATAATAATAGCTTTCAATCGAGCATTCAAATGGCACCGTACGAAGCCTTATACAGTAGAAAGTGTAGAACTCCGTTATACTGGTCTGAGCTCAGTGAGAATAAGATTTACGGTATTGATCTGATAAAAGAAACATAACAGAAAGTGAAAGTAATCCGAGATAATCTGAAAGCTGCCTCTGATCGTCAGAAATCTTATGCGGATTTAAAATGAAAAGATATCCAATTTGAGATCGGTGATAAAGTGTTTCTGAAAGTATCTCCGTGGAAGAAACTATTCCGATTTGGTAAAAAGGGCAAGTTAATTCCGAGGTTCATCGGGCCGTATGAGATTATCGAGCGTATTGGACCGGTAGCATATAGATTATCGTTGCAACCAGAGTTAGAAAAGATTCACAATGTGTTTCATGTATCGATGCTTCGGTGATACAGATCTAATCCTTCGCATATAATTTCCCCGTCTGATATTGAAATCCAATCTGATATGACTTATGAAGAAAAGCCGATCCGTATTTTAGCTCGTGAGGTTAAAGAATTACAGAATAAGAAAATTCCATTAGTTAAAGTGATGTGGCATCGACACAGTGTTGAAGAGGCCACGTGGGATTCTGAAGATGCTATGAGACAACAATAAAATCTGTTTAACGGTAAGATATTTGGGGACGAAAATCTGTAAGAGGGAGAATTGTGACAGTCTGATTTAGACCCTAGTCGAAACAGTGGTTTTGAGACCACGTAACCAATTCTAAAAAAAAATTATTTTAATATTATTTTCTGTGTCTATGATATGTGAATTTATATCTGCGAAGTTTCTGTGATTTAATTTGTCTGTTTCTGTGCTTAATTATGATAAATGACTAAATCGTGTAAAATGAAAAAGTTGCATGCTAATTGTTAATGGGGTTAATTGCCTTGGCTTTTAAAATAAGGGTCCTTGCATGGTAATTATACCATTGATAAAGTAAATGAACAATATTGGACATGTGTTAGGTGAATTTAATGTTTTATAATAAAGGTTATTTTTGTAATTTGTGAATTAAAGCTTAAATAAATTAAAACAAAACAAAAGGTGGCCTTATTATCATCTTGTTCTGCCGAAACTTAAGAAAGAAATAGGGGTTTTGAGTTTTGTATTTTTGGCACTTTGGAAGCTTGATTCGGGTATGTGTTTTGCTCTATTTTTGATAATTTCTACGTTTCTGTGATCGTTGCTTCGTGTTCTTCAAAACCCATGTCTAAATTTCTATTTCTGTTGAAGATTATGAAATGTGCCAATGATGATTATATGAGCTTCATAATGTTTTTATATGGATTATGAAAGATATAAGTGAGATTATCATGCTTTGCTCTTGAATTTTTGATAGAATGGAGCTATTTGGGCTAATTTGAGAAAATGAGGTTTTGAAGGACTAAATTGTGAATTAAATATGTTATTTGGGCTTGTATGGAAGCTATGTATATTTGGCCAAGCTATAGTCTTGGTGAATTTTGCATATTTGTGATTTTGTGAAAAATGGAGTAAATTGTCAAAGTGTGAAAATGTAAGGGCTAAAATGCAAAGTTCCCTAAATATGTGTTCATGGATTATTTTGAATGAAATGAATGATTGAATGGTTGAATTTGAATTGTATTAGATCAAGAATAAAGAAAATCGGACTTAGATCGAGAGAAGTCCAAAATAGTTGAATAGTCGACTCGTTTCCGTCCGAAATTCGTATGAGGTAAGTCAAATTACAATTACGTGTTAAATTGACTAAATTTTGCGCATACAAACTGTAATCTGTATTGGATGGCCTTGAGAGCCTGATGAATAAATTTCGAGTAAACTCCGATAATATGCTAGTATCCGAAAAGCTCAGTACGTTTCTAAAAGAACATTGACATTGATCTGAAATATCGTGTAAGACTGTGTCTGGGACACAGGCCTCGATTTGAGATTTACGTGTAAGACCCTATCTGGGACAGAGGCATCGATATTGAATTACATGTAAGACCACGTCTGGGACATCGGCATTGTACCCGTTTATGAGTATCTATATCGTTTCTGAACCGTCTGATGATAGAGTGCGATATATGGGAATGGATATATGAAATGTATAATCTATACAGGTACGTTTGTATCGTACTAAATTTCTGAATAGAAATACTCTGTTTCTGTGAAATAATGAGTGCGAAATATGTATGAAATCATGGAAATGAAACATGACATGTATACAAGCAAATGAGCATAGTTAGGCTCATGAACTATTCTGTGAAATGGCTATGAATTCTTGCTGTTGATTTGTACTTTATATACTTTAATAGTTAAACCAATTGTATTTGGCTTACTAAGCTCTTTGCAGCTTACTCTGTGTGATTTCTATTTTTTTTACTATTATCGTAGCTACTAAAGGCTCCGGGATAGTAGAGGATTGTCACCATACTATCAAACTCATTTTGCTACTTTTGAAAGTGTAACTTTTTTTAAGTATGGCATGTATAGGCTAGAATGTCTATGTATTTAAGTTTTGATATGTATATATGTTATGCCATGAGAGTAGGCTAGCAAATGGTATGTATGTGCTTAGTTTTGGTAAATGGTCTATGATGCCAAATTGTGTATGCTTGTAATGGATATATGGTCTTATATATGGTGATCATTTTGAAATATGGCAAGTTGAGGAAATGGTAAGTTTAAGAATGAGTTAGAAGGTGCCATAAGTGAGCTATGAAATGAGCATTTTGGCATGTTGTCGTAATAAGATTTTTAATGTGTTTTGGTATGAATTTGAATAGGTTATTGAATGATGATGATTTAGTTATAATGAAGCATGTTTTGAGCATGAAATTGGCTGAAAATTTTGGTATAAATGTTGTTTAATACTATTTGTAGGAATGACCCAAAAAGGGGTGGCAAGTTAGCTTAAACCAAGCTCGTATTGTGCCACATGGTCAAGGAACACGGGCGTGCCTTGTGGCCGTGTATGCAAAGCAGTACTCTCTTAAGATCACACGGTTAAGACACATGGACGTGTCATATGGCTGTGGGCTTAAGTCAGTAGCTAGCTAAGTATCACACAGCCATGGCACTTGGCCGTGTTTGTTGGCCATGGGTAAAAGTCAGTATGTATATTCTATTTTGGCACGGCTGGACCTCATGGGCGTGTCTGATGCCTGTGTAAGGCACATGACCTGATCACACGGGCGTGTGACCTCAATAGAATTGAAATTTTTTTCTAAGTTTTGAAAATTCTAAATGTGTTCGGTTTAGTCCCGACCTTTTCTAAAAGTATGTCTTAGGTCTTGGAGACCTCCATAACGGATGAATTGTTTAATTGCTTATGCATTAATATTATGTGATATCCGTGATTCTGTATTGATCTGTTATGTTCTGTCTGTCTAGTAATGCCCCTTACCTATTCCAACGACGGTTGTGGGATAAGGGTGTTACAAGGTTTATTCCTCGTCCCTCTTGATCTAGAATAGCACATTTAACTCGTTTAATACATGCACTATTCAATTCATTCCAAAAATCACACTATAGCAAAATTACAATTTTACCCCTAAAGTTCTACAAAATTATGAAATTGCCCCTAGGCTCGTAAAATGAAAAGTGCCCCATTTTTTTCATTATTCAAGCCTAGCCGAATCATTTTCTCTCGTATACCAACCCACAATTTTCATTTATTCACACATTCAAGGATAGTTTTGACAACTTTTACAATTAGGTCCTTTTAATCAATTCCACCAAAAACCTCCTAGTAAAAGTTGTTTATCACACATCAAACTTCCATATTCTTCCATTAGACATCAAAGCACAAGCATGTCATTCATGGGTATATTTTTGAACATGAACCCTAGCTCAAATTAAGGGTAGAAATAGCTAAATAGCTACGAGATTTCAAAAATATAAAGAGCATTAAAAACGGGGCTAGGATACACTTTCTTTTGAGCTTGAAGATGAAAGAAACCCTAACTATGGCTTCTTGTGATATTCGGCCGAGGATGAAGATGGACATAATTTTTTACTATTTTCCCTTTTAATTCTTTTAATAACCAATAGACCAAAATGTCCTTCCATTGAAACCTTGATATTTTATCTCTCCTATGTCCATTTTTATCCATAATGACATATTATGGTATAATAACTAAATAAGGACTTCAAATTTCAAATCCTATCACATTTAAGCCCCATTAATCAACTATAACACATGTTTTTCACTTATTGCAATTTAGCCTTAATAACTCAATTGGACACCTTATTGGTAAAATTTCTCATTGATATTTTCACATAGTTATTAAATTACACAGTAGACCTTAAAACTTTATCAATAGGAATTTTTCTACCTCAAATTTGTGGTTTCAAAACCACTTTTTCGTTTAGGCCCTAATTTGGGATGTTACATAATAAGTTAGTAATTGTACATATCAAATGAGTATATAGGATTTCCAAACTTGTAAATTTGAATGATACTCAAGAATTTCTTGCTCTTAATTATAGATTAATTAGTTCACATATTTAATAGGTATAATAGACGAGGCAATAACTGAAATAAAAATGTATAAAATGTATCGTAAGATGAATAAAGTGTACGAATCCTAGTATATATATAATTTGAATTGCTAATTGTTCATTTAAATAGATGTATGCTTAATAGATTATTGCTATGTGACTAATTTAGGAAAGACCTTAGGCATTGTTTGTATAGCCTTGAGCCTAAAGAACCAACCTTAAACATTACATTACCCCTAGTTCCCAAATTTAAGCCTTATATTGCCCTTCTTAAGGAGTCTATGTGTTGAAACCTTGAGCCAAAATTAAGTTCAAAACTCAACCCTTCACAGTCCTTGAACTTTGTAACGCACTGTCAAATAGACATCAGGTCGTGGACATTGAGGGTTAGGTAGGAACATTACAGAGGTTTTTGACAAAAGTGTGCTCGAGTGATTAGTGAAGAGGGATTGAATTAGCTCGTAACTGATTCTTGCTAGAAATCATGCTTAAAAAGAAAAGAAAAACTTGAAAGAAATAAAAGTGAGAATTAAAAGCATTGTGAGAGAAAATAACAAACAAATTATAAAGATGCTCAAAACAAGAAAAAAAAAAAGGAGCATAAAATAGCCTCGAAATCATAGTACACAAAAATGAGCTAATATCAACCATTGTATTCCATATTGTTGGAGAAATAAGGAAGGTGAGAGAAGGAGAGATATGGTGGTGAGATGTAACGATCACATTTGGGGGGAATTAGGAACAATGTTGCGTGCTATACTATTCATGGTGCTTGAACCGTTTTGAGATGAACTTTCTTTGAATCCGTACTAACCTCAGTCTCAAAACGTTACAAGCGTCAAAGACCTTTGAGACCCGAATAAGTCACCGATGCATTAATTTGTACGTACTTTATGTTTGTTGGAATGAACATGGACAATTGTTTTTAAATATCTATGAGTGATCCGTATAATTTATTTTGATAGATAATATTTGTACATATGTTCATTTATATTACCTCTATATTTATTGACACTTTAACTTCTTAAACTAATAATATATGCATTAGGAATAAGTAAATTAGTTAGATACCATTCTTAAGTTACATGTGAAGTAATTCTTGTGCAATTTTGATGTTGTACAACTATATAACTTAATTGCCTAATTTAGTCCAAGGGTCATCTTTTTGCATATTTTGTGTGTTTACTTGTGGACAAGTAAAGACTTGAGTGTGAGGATTTGATCTGCCACAAATAAAGTGGCAAATTAGATTTTTTCAACGTACTTAAGGAGTTTTTTCTAGAGGAAAAAAGAGTTATTAGTATAGTTTTTCGTTATTTTCATATTTTTTGGGTAATAAGTGAAAATGTCTCATTTCTTTACCTTTTTTTTTGTCCCAAATTGGCCAATAGTGTCATTTGGAGGCCTAACATGTGTTTGAGTGTTGTATGGATGTGTCGGAGGTCGAAAATAAGTGAGAACAACACCTACAGTAAGGGTATTGTGATATCCAACCTTAGAATCACGATACCTCTGACAATGTAGAAGACCAACGATTCCCTTCAGTGGTATCGTGATATCTCTTTTGGGTATCGTGATATCAACCTCCCAAAGAAGACCCAAGTTTCAATACAGCCTAAGGTATCATGATATCCTCTTCATAGTATCGCGACATAACCTTCGTCAAGGGGACAAACTTGGACAAAATAGGCGGTCTTTGTCTACTTGGTCTACCAACCACACAAGGCCCATGTAGGGGCATTTTTTGCATCAAGAAGTCATAGAATACAGTACAAACCAACCAAATTTTGTTAAGGAAGAAAGGGACACACATTAGCTTAGTTTTAGGTTTAGTTTTCTCCAGGTTTTCTTTAGTTTTTCTTTCGACTTTTCTAGGGTTTTTATTTTTCTCTTCTTTTACCTTAGATTAGAGTTTATTTTTTTGCATTTACTTCTTGTTCTTATTGTTCTTAGTGTTAGATAAGTTAGTTACCATGGTAGCTCAGGTTTATTTACATTTCCAGTCTCTGTACCTTTCTTTCAAGACTCTTTAAGCTTTAGTTTAATGCATTTCAGTTTATTTTACTTTAAATATGTTAAAGCATGTTCCTTTTATGTTTTGATTTCATGCTATTTAAGTTTTCTTGCATAAAGACCTTAACTTTTATATTTATCTCAAGCTTTACTTTTATGGCTGCCTTATTTTCCATGTTTATGTTTATTTTCCTCACTTTGACCATTGGTAGCTAAACCTTTAAGGAGGTTGGTTGATGAAGATGTGGGTAAACTAACATCCCTTGAACAAAGGACTAAATCATAACAAATTGGACTAATTTAAATAGAATTAAGAACTTAGGTAGTGACACCCCTAAGGGAATATCAAGATAAAGTGAGACTAGAAGGTAATCTTGTTACGCACCCATTCGTTGGTCTCGGATTAACCGACGAGATCAGAAGATAAACAAACATAATTTGTCTAAGTCTATAAAATTAAGACTGGAAGATAAAATGGAGCCACTTGGTAATTTACGTAATTTATGTCCCTAGTCGGAGATTTGGTGAACCACATCGAAATCAACCAAACCCCATTAGTTTGCTAGATAGTTCCTCTAATTTTACATTTCTTACAATTTAGTCCCTAGAGCAAAATATTTAATTTTTTTGCAAACTCATCTTTTTATGAATTGCTGCACTAAAATGTTAATGTTTTTTATTAAAAAAAAGAGCCAATTAAACTAAAGTTCTTATTATTTTTTGGAAACATATTTGACTTATAATTTACTTTTCAGAAATTCAAGTACAGATTATGTATTGAAAAATTCCGATTACTTAATTTTTTTATTTAAAACTTTGTTTCAAACTTATATGATCCAATTTTTGGTTTGCTAATTATTTTATCATGTTACATTCATGTTAAGTCAAAATAAAACCCCAAGTCCAAAACCAAACTCATGCCATAGTTTAAACAAAACATTATAGTCCCAAAAATATTATGAAATTATAAATTTAAAATACTTTATTTAGTAAAAACTGAGAAGAGCCTTCCGAATGTCGTGTCTGATCCTAACTTTGAGGATTACCTTAAAGGAGAAAATTAGGGGGTGAGCTTTAAGAAGCTTAGTATGAGTCTAAAAGTAACAATTCAGTAAAAAAACACATCGACAAAAAAAGATAAGCCATTCATACAATGTCAACAATAGTACATAACAATTCATCAATTAGTGCCTTCAACACAAAGTTCGTAAAAAGCATGATAATTATCAACCAGTGCATAAGCATGGGTATGAACAAATGATGCAATACAAAGGTCCTTACCCAACCATCCGCTACACAACATCTTCGTCCATCCGACACACCAAATAGGGTTATAGTACCTCCTATCCAACCAACACACCAAAATCGTGATCATTAGCCACCAAGGAATTATGCAGACAAAATGCCAGATTTATTGCGAAAATACCGCCAGAAATAGATAATGCAGTTTAATTACTAGAAATGTATATACGTGGATAAACCACTCATCCATCCCTATACACCATTTTGTGGTCAAGCCACTAATATTGCAAATCATTAAACTGCTAATTCTTCTTTCCTTCATAATTATCTCAACCCCAATGATATGCACATGACACACAATGATGTAAATCAAACTCAATACAGAAGCAAAAATCAATTAAGTAGACATGTTTTCAACATGTTATCAGATTTATCAAAACCAGTAGGCAAGCTTTCAATACGCATCTAGTGATAGAAACAGTAAGCATGGTTTAATCATACAATCATATTTCTACAAAATGATAGGCATGGTTAGTCATGCACTCGATATAGTAATAACAGTAATCATATATTAACATTCAGTCAAAAATACAATAATAGCATCACACCACAACTTTCACAATATATATGTTTCAGATTTAATCATTCAATAACGATAAACAAGATTTTTTTTACCATTGAACAAGTCATTGTTAAAGATACTTACCTTTAGTTATCACCAAATCTATATTGGCACATTCAACCATCACTACGACATCATATAATAGATCGTTTGTTTGTACCATACTATTATTTTACACCTTTCATAATCAAAGAACACTCAAGGTTTAGTCCCACACTGAATTGGTCACTTTACAATCTAGGTCTTTTACGTACCTTGTACCCGATTTCCATCTTTTTGTGGGTGGTTTAAACCATATCACCATAAACATTACAATTTTATTTGTGGTCAAATTTAACGACATATTTTTACATAAATATAAATATTGTATACATTAATCCATGTAAAGGTTAGGACTCACACAATCATTTTATCACAGTAAAGGTTCTTTAACATTCAGCTATGCACAACTCAACAAGTATGATGATTAAAATACACATAAAATTATTTCAAAAAACAATATATCACCCAACGGTAAGACCCACACAATCATCATACAATATTTACCACATACATATAATATATCATTTTTAAATACCAATACACACAAAGATCAAACCCATACCTGATTTTTTTAGATTCAATACAAAATTAAATGCCTTCTAACGCCCACTCTCAGACCTAACTAGATCTATCTCAGATCAAAATTTTATACCACGCACAACCAGGAACAATCAAAATTTGGACAGTGGCATAACAAAGGTAGGGACAACAAAAGGGGAAAATAGAAAGAAAGAAGGAAAACTTGCTAGTAGGATTCTATGTGAAAACCCAAAAGAAAAGTAGAAATGTAACGCCCCAAAAATATAGGACCTTTAATTGTGCATGTTTTGGTACAAGTTGCATGATTGGTTTGATGGCTAAGTGTTTGGCATGTTTAGGAGTGTTAGAGAAGCCTGGGTTCAAGTTCTGGCTATTGTAAAAATTTTAAATCTTAGCTCTCAAAAGAACCTTGACACTGGCACTTAGGCCTTATGAATAATTGCATTTGATTATTGGTATAAAAAGCCTTGTTGCTTGGTGGCAAGTGACGTGTTGAGCAACTGGGAGGGCTTGGGTTTGAATCCCATGGCAGGCAAGGGATGATTATTTTGCTACTTGGGTTAGCAAGAGTTTGAAGTGGCTTCGAACTCTGTTGTGTGCGAGTTTGAACTGGTCTTGGGGTTGTTATGGAGTATTTCAAGGAGGGATAAGGGGAGAGATTGAGGGAGATTTTCAGGGAGTTTGAAGTGTGAGAGGAGTGTAGCCGAAATTAGCAGTCTCTTTGGTACCTATTCGGTCATGGGCAAGGGGGAACGCCGCATGGGTTTCTTTTGGTGTTGTTTTCTCTTTTTGTTTTCGACAATTGGTGTCGAAGTGGGTGCCAAATTCTCTCTCTTCTATTTTGGGATTTTGTTCCTTTTGGCATTTTTTTTGGTATCTTTTTCCCTAGTGTCGATTCTCTTTTATCTTCTAAGCCTTTGGCTGAATACTGCTCTTCTCTAATACCCCATTTTCCTTTCCTCCTCTTCACACTCTTCTTTAACCAAACCCTCTGTCGAACTTAACATTCCCCTTCTACTTTTATTTCATTCTTGACCGAATACAGTTTCACTCCTCCCTCTCTATTTGGATCTTCTCTTGGTTTCTTGGTTAGCCGAATCCTAATTGCTCCATTCCTTTCTTCTATTTCTTTCGATGTACTCATATTGTTTTTAGGCTGAATACCCTTTATCTTTGTGACTAACCATTTTTGGTTACTCTACCATTTGGAGATTGGTCAAATACTCTTTTGTTCTTCTATGGTTACACTATTTGGTTTTCATAGGATTCTCTGACAATCGGTAAGGGTTGAAGTTATGCTTCCTTGCATTCATTTAAGTCGAATGCTTTTCCTTTTGTTCTTCGGGTAGCAATTTATGATTTCTTCCTTATTTCTAGGGTTTTTTCAAGGAGCGGTGGTGTACAAGTGGTTTTGAAGCAACCACAGCCTTTTTCCTCAAGTATTCAATGAAGGTAATATGCTACCTCATGGTCTGAGGTTTAGCCAAATGTTGTCTTTGTATTAATGGGATAGTGGTTATTACTATCTAACAAGATCTGGTTGCAACTCGGATTCTCAACAAGCGTGTGATTAATTTTGGGTTAGCGATCTTAATGGATTAAGCCACCCTCATTCATCCAAGGTAAGATGGTGTATTTTTTTGGCTAAGTGTTACGATGTGGTTAACTCGAATCGTCAGTAATTAACTGAAGGTCTTGCTAAGTGTAGGTTCGGTATACATGGGATTCTTTATGCGTCTCACTAAGCAGGTGTGTATTCACACCACTATGTTACTGTGAATCGGCGAAAGCCGAAAAGCCAAAAAGCTAAAACTTCGGCATTTGAGGCCTCACGAGCATGCGAACACTCGTGGGGTAAATTGAGCCCACAATTATGGGCGACAAACAGTAGAGGCTGCCACGAGCATTCTTGTGGGCTTGGGCCATTATGGGCCTTGTTAGGCCAGAATGGGATGTGTGGGCCTAATAGGCTCGTGGGCCCCACACGGTAAAATTCACAGGAAGTGAAAATTAATAGATTGGGGTATGAAATCCACATAGTCGTGACTGAATATAGGCTAAATGGGCCACACGAACGTGTGGGCCTGAGTAATTGGCTTTGTGCCCATTTGCACTGTTTTGGCCATAATGGCTACCTGAGTCACTCGAGGCAACGGTAGACCTTTCGAGAGGTCGCTATCTTTATCGAGACCTCAAAATTAAGGAAATAACCGTTATACCATAGAGGTAGGTTAACTGATGAGTGTATGATATATGCATGATTGTATCTGAGTATGAGACCTTGCATACACGTAATATTTATGGCATGACATTCTGCATTGGGGTTGGGATTCTGACTTGGAGAAGGTACTGTACTAGTGGCTTTGCCACGTTTTTATTATTCTGGTGGCTTTGCCACGTATTTTGATGTTAGTGGCTACACCACGTTTACCTTTATTAGCAGCTTTGCTGCGTTACTATTAGCAGCTTCGCTTCGATATTGGTGTGTTGGTTGGGTGGGTCGATTTAATCCCTACATGGTGTGTTGGTTGGTACGGGTGGTGTATTGGTTGGATTGGGATGGGTTGCATACCTGCACTATACTAATACTGAATTGGGCTTAGGCCACACTGTTTCTGTAAAGGGCTAAGGCCTAGACTTTACTGTTATTGAATAGGGCTCAGGCCCAGACTGTTACTGCATGCGCTATTTACTGTATGACTGATAGGGGATTGCACATTGAGTTTTTGTAAACTCACCCTTTCTTTGAACTGTGTAGGTAATCCCCAGCTTAAGGCAATTTGGAGCCGCGAGGGACTCAGAGGTGGCCACACCATTGTAGATGATCTGATTATGGCTTAATTTATTCAAAGATTTTATATTTGGGTTTTAATTATGTAATAAGGCCATTTGGGGAATTTTTAACTTTAATTGGGCTTTAGATTTTGTATTTTAAACTATTAGAGTAGGAACATCGAGTTTTCTAAACAATAACGGTTTCAAAGAAAAACATGCATTTTCAACTTTAAGGTTTTAATCGGATTAAGAAATCAATAATAACAAACGTTTTAAAAGTTAATTTCAGTTGTAATAGCGGAATTTACGATGTTTGCTCAAGCAATAAAAACTAAATGGGTTTTTAACTTAAAAACGATTTTCAACAACAAGTTCAAGTTATAGAAGGCACTTCGATATGACACGTCAAATTCAGTCGTAACGTTTAGGCCGGGTTTGGGGTGTTACAAGAAAACAAAAAAAGAAAGGACAAAAGGAGGGGGACGATTGTAATAGCCCATTTTTCAGTGGTATCGAAAATAGTGGTTTCAAGGCCACCAAATTCGACGAGTAAGTTCATAAATATTATTATTTAATATTTATGATTCAAAAATGATTTTAAAAAGGTTTTTGATATAGTGATTTTTTTATATAAGCGATTTATTAAGTTCAAGTGGTTTGACCTTAAGGTCAAGTGGTTGTAGAAAATGAGGTAACGGGACCTCATTTCTATAAACTAAGCCAGGAAATTTTTATAAATATTTACGAAGTGGCATTAAGGTGGTATTAAAATTTCATCGAAAATTTTTAACGTTTCGATGGTTAATTAATTAAAAATGACTAAATTATAAAAGATGTAAAATTTAATCAGTATTTAATTTTAGTGGTTAAATGGTTACTTGAATAAAGGAAAAGGGACTTAAATGGTAATTAGATCATTCAAGGTGTTAGTGGAAATAATGGACATGAATTTGATGTTTTATTTAATTATTAACTAAGGTTAATATGGTAATTTGATAGTTATATTAAAATAAATAAAACTAAAGTTTTATTCATCTTTTTCAAAGCTTCATCAAGATTTGAAAATGGGGGAAGAATCCATTTCTTTTGGATGGAGGTTTCGACAACTTTACAAGCAAAATTGGTATTTGATATTAGCCCCATTTCTTGTAATTTTTATGTTTTTGAGATCATTGCAACTAGGTCCAATTAGCCCTTGCCTTCAATTTTGAAACTGTTAAAGATTTTGAATGCTTCCATTGACGAACCTCGTGATTTTAGATGTTAAATGATGAATTAAATATTATTTGTTATTTAAAAATATTTTATTTAGTGATTTTTTTATGAATTTTTTGATTAGGGACTAAATTGTTAAAATAGTAAAAATGCAAGGATTAAATGTGAAATTGTTGCATGAAGGGGCTATTTTGGATACCATGAATATTCTTCTAGCTCAATTTTTGGGTAAAAATGGTTAATTTGCATGTTTTAGGATCATGGACTAAATTGAATAAAAGTAAAACTTTAGGGGTGATTTTGTAAAAATATAAAAAATGACCAAATTGCATGAAGTACATTGTTTTACTGTCTAAATTGATAAATTGAATGAAATTATTAAATTAGATCAAGTTCGGGTGGAAAATTGAGAAAACTAAAATATTACCAAAATACCGCCGAACTTTGGTATTTCTGCAGGTAAGTTCGTATATATTGTATTCTATATAATTTTGATTAAATTGAATGTTAAAATGTGATTAGATTGTAATTAAATCAATATATATTAGTATGAAATTTACTGTGTTATGAAACGACGTAAATCCAAAGACATACGATGATTACCGAGCCCCATTTGAACCTTAGGAATTCGTAGGATACAAATGACTTGTCATTAAGGTTTACATGATTTGGGTTGCTGGTCTTGAATGTCCTACCGATGGTTGAGGTTTGGCATGTGTTGTGGATACTCCACAGCTCGTGTGAGCAGCATCGTGTAGCAACATTCATACCCACAACTTGTGTGAGCAAGCCTATTTTCACAGCTCATGTCAGCATACTTATTCAGACCTCGTATGAGTATAAATGTACAGGAATTGACGGATTAAAGTTATATGAGTTAGCACATTATGTGTGAGCTATCCCGGGCATCCAACGGTATTCTAAATGGTTCAACGGACACTATACGGATTTGAAATGGTAAGAGAATGATATGAAATATAACAGTACATATGTGAACATCCTTGATATGATGATATTTGGAAATTATATAGGTTGAGATGAGTTATAAACTCATGAGATACATGTTGTGGCTAAATGGCTATTTATATTAATGTGCCTATGATTTATATCTTGTATGCTAGCATGTTTGGTGTAAATTCTTAAGCTTTGGCCAAGTTGTGGTTGGATAATGCCATGTTAAACTTATAAGTTGTGCATTGAAATGGTAAGTCCCTAAATGGAAATATGCTTGTGTTCATGAAAGAGTGGTAAGGTTTAAATTATGTAATTTCTTATGCAAGGGTTTATCATGTAATTAATTCCAAAAGAGTTATGTTTAAATGCACTAGCTTGTGGCTATGGTTGATGATATACTTATGTCTTTTGTGTTATGCATATGCAACGGGTAAAAAAAGGTAATGAAATAGTATGCAACAGCCCGATATAGACCCTATTCAGAATAGTGGTTTCGAGACCACGAATCTGAGTCAAAAAATATTTAAAAATTATTTTTGGTGTTTATTATGTGTGAATTAATATCCATGAAATTTTCGTGTTTTAATTTTGTCATTTGAGTGTCCGATTTAATAAAAAGGCTTAATCGCGTAAAATAGAAAAATTATGGTTTAATTTTTAAGGGCCGAATTATTGTTGTCTTTATTGCATGAGGTATTTAAGCTACAATATTACCATATGAATTAGTGATGGATGGTCGTGGGGTGTTACATTTGATTGGTATTAGAGCTACGGTTTAGTCGATTCTAGGACTAATGTGTGAGTTTAGCTATACATGCCATATTTTATACGCGATAGTGTGATGATTCCTGACATTTGAAAATATGTTTTCGTATAGTAAATGGATCCCGATCGAGCCGTAGCTGATGATGTCGAGAGTATAGCGCCTGCTCCCGCTCAAGGGACAGCGCCGATTGATTCTCGACTGACTTCGAGTAACCAAGAGTGAGAGGCTAAACACGCCTTCTTCCAATTAATGAATGAGTGGTTCATGGAGTTCGTTCAAATGAATCCGGCTGCTCAACAACCTCCACCCCCTCAAGTTCCTATAACTTCCCAAGTTATACGAAATGAAAAGAAAAAAAAGCTAATTTTGAAGCCAGAGATTCCTGTAAGAGATAATCAAGTAAAACATTTTAGTCAACATCGAAGAAATTTAGGGATGACTTTAGCCAATCAAAGAATACTGCGGGTTTTTCTAAACGTGGTCGAGACAGACCACATGTGAGTTCACGAGCCATTTCGATTGCTAGTGTTGGTAATGTCTGACAGAATCGACCTGAGTGCAAGCATTGTGGTAAACGACATGCTAGAAACTGTAGATTTCTTGATCAGTCCTGTTTTAAATGTGCGTCGGTGGATCATTTCATTCATGAGTGCCCTATGTTAGCTGAGCAAAATATTATACAGAGTGCGAGGCCGAGTAATGTGTCAGTTCGAGGTAGACCACCTAGACATACGGGTAATGTGAGTAGCAATCAGAAAGGAACTAAAGACATAATAATTTGATCTAAGGCTCATGAACCTGCCAGAGCTTATTCTCTTCGTGCTTGCAAGGAGGCTTTAACCCCAGATGTTATTATTGTGATATCTTCGATGTTAGCTTAGAAATATGTGAAGAAGGGTTGTAAAGCTTACTTTGCGTATGTGTGTGATAGTAAAGTGACCAGAAGAAGGATCGAATCAGTACCAGTTGTGTGCGCGTATCCGAATGTGTTTCCTAAAGAATTGTCGGGTTTGCCACCTATCTAAGAAGTATAGTTTGGTATTGAGTTAGTGCCTGGGATGACTTCAATATCGATAGTCCCATATTGAATGGCATCGATCGAATTAAAAGAATTGAAAGCTTTGTTGACCGATGCACATATGGCTATGTCTGATGATGGTTCGATAATAGCTGAGTTAAAAGCAAGACCTTCATTTATTCAACAAATTTGAGAGGCTCAGAAAGTCGATAATAATTTGTTAGCAAAGCGAGTTCAATGCAATTTGAATGCTAATTTAGAATTCCAATTTGATTCTAAAAGTTGTCTGAGATTCAAAAATCGAATATGTGTTCCGAGAAATTTAGACTTGATTCATATGATTTTGAATATAACTCATAGCAGTTGATTATCTGTTCACCCGGGTAGTATGAAAATGTATAATGATCTGAAACAACATTATTGGTGGTCTGGGATGAAAAAAGATATTTCTAACTTTGTTTCGAAATGGTTGACCTGTCAGCAAGATAACCTTGAACATCAGATGCCATCCGGTTTGTTATAATCTATTATGATTCCCGAGTAGAAATGGGATAGTGTGACAATGGATTTTGTATCAGGTTGACCTTTGTCACTGAGTAAGAAAGACACTGTAAAAGAATGTTATCCAAACCTATTCGTCGGTAAGATTTTCGGGGACGAAAATCCCTATGGGGGAAAAGTTGTAACAGCTCGATTTAGACCTTATTCAAAACAGTGGTTTCAGGACCATGAATGCGAGTTAGAAAAATATTTAAAAATTAATTTTTGTGTTTATTATGTTTGAATTAATATCCGTGTAATTTTCGAGTTTTAATTTTGTCGTTTGAGTGTCCGATTTAATAAAAGGGCTTAATCGTGTAAAATATAAAATTTATGGCTTAATTTGTAAAGGCTGAATTGTTGTTGCCTTTATTGCATGAGGTATTTAAGCTGTAGTATTACCATATGAATTAGTGATGGACGGTTGTGGCCTTAATATATAAGTTTTAGTTCTTAAATATCAAAGGTTAAATTAGTAAAATATGTAATAATATGTATTAAATACAACATAAAATTTAAAAGCCATTTTGTTCATCTTTCTTCCCATGACCGAAACATCAAAGAAAGAAAAGAAATAAAGCTTTTAAGGGTTCGGCCAAAGACTAGCTTGATTAAGGTATGAAACTAGCTTGGTTTTTTATAATTTTTACGTTTTTGAGATTGTTGCAGTGTAATGTACAAAGCCCATGCTTTAATTTTTGATTTTAATGAATATTTTGAGTTATGCCGTTGATGAATAATTGAGCTTTGTGATGTTAGTTGATGAGTTATGAAAGATATGTTTTGGATTAATATGTTTTGTATTGGAATTTTTGATGAATTTGAGTAATTAGGGCTAAATTGCAAAAATAATAAATTAAATGACTAAAATGTGAAATAAATGAAATGTATGGTGTAACACCCCAAACTCAGCCTAGATGTTATGGCCGAATCTAGCGTGTCACATCAAAGTGTTTTTCGTAAATAAACCTCTTAAGTAAAAACCTGTTCCTGAGTTTGAATCTTTTTATGTTATTTAAACATGGTTCTTGTCAAAACCTTTACCACTTTATTTAGACTTAGGTACACTATACAATTTAAATCGCAGAAGCATTTTGAAAACTTTTTTGTTGAAAGCTCGTGTCCTTTAGAAAACCGTGACGATTTGAAAACTCATTTTTCCTAGACTGGCAGTTTATCATAGAAATTCAAAAGCGCAATTCAATCTTAAAACCACCAATGGCCTTATTACATAAACAAAACCCCAAAATGAAACTTAAATAAATAAAGTTATAAGTAGAACATTAGCAATTGTGTGGCCACCTCTGAGTCTCTCGCAACACCAAACCGTCTAAGGCTAGGGATTACCTGTACAGTTGAAAAGAAAAAAAAAGTGAGTTTACGAAAACTCAGTATGTAATCCCCTATCGGTCAAACAGTAAATAGTGCATGCAGTAAAAATCTTGACCTGGGTCCTATTTAGTATCAGTCTGGGCCTTAGCCCTATACCGTAACAGTGTGTGCCTAAGCCCAATTCAGTATCAGTACAGTGCAGTCATGTAACCCACCCAAATCTAACCAACACACCACCCATACCAACCAACACACCATGTGGGGATTAAATCGACCCACCCAACCAACACACCAACATCGCAGCGAAGCTGCTAACAGTAATGCAGCAAGGCTGCTAATGACAGTAAACGTGGCAAAGCCACCAGAGCAGTAATTACGTGGCAAAGCCACTAATACAGTACTTCCTCCAAATCATAAACCCAACCCCATGCAGTATGCCGTGTCATAAATATTACGTGAATGCAGTATGTCAGACTCAAACCAGTCATATAAATATTATACACATATCAACTAACCTACCACTAGGGGTATAATGGTCATTTCATCGATTTAGGGTAAAATAGTAATTTTAACCTTCAGGGGTATTTCAGTCATTTAACTAATTTAGGGTTTTGATAAAGATATCGACCCTTCAAAAAGTCTACAGACGTCTTTAACGACTTAGATAACTCATATGGCCAAAACAGTGTAAATGGGCCCAAGGCCCATTTCTCGACCCAAGTGGGCCCACACGCTCGTGTGGCCCATTTAGCCCAAATACAGTCACGTCTATGCAATCACCATAGCCCATTTCATTGTTTGTTACTTATCGTAGATTTTATCTATGTAGGGCCCACGAGCCCATTGGGCCCATACAGCCCATTTCGGCCCAACGAGGCCCATTGCAGCCCAAGCTCACGAGAACGCTTATGGAGGCCTCCACAATATGTCACCCATGAACGATGGGCTCATTTTACCACACGAGAGTTCGCACGCTCGTGTAGCCTCAAATGCCGAACTTTTGACTTTTCGGCTTTTCGGCTTATGTCGACTCACTGTAACACAGTGGTGTGAATACACACCTCTATCCAAAGTTTTGATAGCAGCAAGATTTGGTGTATGATTACACACCTGGATTTTTGAAAACGAGAGAATCTCCTACGATTCCAAAGCCTACAATTGATCCAACATTCAGTTAGTCTCCACTTAAATCATTCACAATCAACTAATCTCTAACCCAACCCTTTTGCTTACCCTGACCGAAAAGAGGGTGGCCAACTGCATCTGGATTAACTAGGGTCGATCACATGTATTTAGGCACTTAGCTGCACACACGACAGATTAATAGGTAGGGCTAATTAAGAAGTAGCCTAAAAACCATAAAGATAACACTTTAAGAAACTAGGAGTAATTGGCCTTACTCAAGTATTGGAAGACAGGGTTTCGATGGTTCGAGAACGTTCTGTGCCCTTTGTTTCTCAGTGATACCTGGAACCCACGAACACGCATCATAGGAAAAAGAGGACACCAAGTGACAAATACAGAGAATTAAGAAAAGGGATATTTGGCTTTAAGAAGGTAATAAAAGAAACAGAGTTGACAATCACTACATGATATACTTACCAATAGCAGAGGAGCACTGAATTCGGCCAACCAATCAAACCGGGTAACACAGAAATTAAAGTGATGAACAAAAGAAACAGGAAATGTTTTGAAGAAAAGAAAAGGAAGTTTCAGCAACGAAGGTGTTAAGTTCGACAGCAGGGTTCGGCCAAAGAAAAGTGTGAAGAGAAGAAAAGAAAAATGGGGTATTAGAGAAATGCAATATTCGATCAAAGGCTTAGTAGAAAAGAGGGGAAAGAGTCATGTCATTCGGCATAAAATGGAATGAAAAGAAAGAAGTAGAAACATGGAATTTCGGCTTAAATCTTGAAAAGGCACGAAAGAGAGATCGGTACAAGGGAGAAAGATACCAAAAGCATCAAAAAGAAAAACCCAAAATAGAAGAGGGAGAAATCGGCACCTACCCTTACACCAATTGCCGAAAATGCACACCCCAACCCCTTGGCCGAATTTTGCACCAACAAGCTACACAATTCGGCTACAACTGACCCCAATCTCAAACTCCTTGAAAATCTCCAAGATTTTCTCCCCTTATCCCTCCTTGATATCCTCCAAAACAACCTCTATGACCCATTCAAAATCTCCATCACCAGAGTTCAAATCCAACACCAACTCTTGCCGCCCCTGGTAGAAAAATAAATGCTTCTTGCTTGTCATGGGATTCAAACCCTTGCTCACACATTAGCCATGTCACGCCGCCACCACCAGGCCACAAGCTCATTTGTGACATAAAATCTCACACACTTAAACATAAGCCCTAACTGCTAACAGCTAATCTCACTCAAGAATAAAACCAAAAATTTTGCCAAGGCCCAGACTCGAACCCAGGCTTCCTAAATACCCCCAAACATACCCAAATCACATAACCAATAAAGCAAACAAGAAATTTGTGTCAAAGCATGCAAAATTACAGATCGTATATTTTTGGGGCGTTACATATGGACTTGTATGAGCATAAAGGAAGATTCGGCCTAAGCATGGTGTACTCAAATTTTGCATGTTTTGTGTTTTGTGCAATTTGGACTAAATTGTAAAAAGTGTAAAATGTCAAGGGAAAAATGGTAATTTTCCCATTTATGTGTTTTTGGACTAAATTGAATGAAATTATGTTTGAATGAGTTGAATTTGAATATGTTTAGATCAAGAACCAAAGAAATCGGATTTGGATCAAGGGAAAACCAAAGTTGTCAAATAATCATCCTGTTCCGATTATCATTGTCCGAGGTAAGTTTATAAGCAAATAGATGTTGTAAATTTTAAATAAATATGAGTTATATATGCTAAAATGTATTATGTGAAAGTATATATGTGGTAGCCTAATGCGTATATGCATGAGAGCTATGTTTATGAACTCGATTCGACAGTGATACGACTTCCGAAAGCCCCGTACGAACCTTAGAAATAGCTAGGATACATATGTCATGACATAGGATTTTCGATATGTGATTACGTGTAAGACCATGTCTAGGACATCAACATCGTATTTGATTCGTGTAAGACCACGTCTAGGATTTTGGCATCGATATGTGATTACGTGTAAGACCATGTCTGGGACATCAGCATCGTATTTGATTCATGTAAGACCACGTCTGGGGCGTTGGCATCGATATGTGATTACGTGTAAGACCATGTCTGGGACATTGGCATCATTTTTGATTCATGTAAGATATCGTCTAGGACGTTGTCATCGATATGTGATTACGTGTAAGACCATGTCTGGGACATCAGCATTATATTTGATTCGTGTAAGACCACGTTTGGGACGTTGGAAATGATATGTGATTACATGTAAGACCATATCTGAGACATCAGCATCATATTTGATTCGAGTAAGACCCTACCTGGGACAGTGGCATCGATATGTAATCACATGTAAGACCACGTCTGGGACGTTGGCATTGTATGATATGTGTGTGCGAGTTAGACCATGTTTAATACGTTGGCATCGATATTTGATTCCAATATGTATGTGTGAGTAAGACCACGTTTAATACGTTGGCATTGATATGTGATTCGATATGTGTTTACGAGTAAGACCCTGTCTAGGATAGTGGCATCGATATGTAATTACATGTAAGACCACGTCTGGGACGTGGGCATTGTATGATATGTGAGACTATCTGAGTATCCTTTTTAATTCTAAATGATTCAACAGGCAATGTTAAATAAGACCGAATGCGAAATCGAATTAAAAGGTTCAGGTATGTGTTAGCTAATGTATTGAAATTAAGGTAAGTTTTGGTATTTGAAGTAATGATACATATCATATTATAAAGTTGGTTATATGTATATTGAATGCAAATCTATATTCGGCAAAATCAAATAAGTATGTGATATTAAAGTGTGAAACATGTGTATACATATATGAATGTGTATATATATTCGTCTATATGATGATATTATGACCTTGGAAGTAAATGATAACTTTGATAATGGATATATATGTATATTCGGCCAAGATAAAGTTTATATATGAAAGTATATGTTGTTTATGAAACTGTAAGCTTGAAATTAAATGTGATTACGATAGCATAAATTGGTTTGGTTAAATTGAGTTGATTATGTCACTGAGTTGTTTATTTGCTTATGATTTACTAAGCTGTGATAGCTTACTGTGTGTGTATGTTTGCTTTTGTTTTATAGATTTTCGTGACTAGTTACGGGCTTAGGGATCGTCAGCAAAGTCTATCACACTATCGTCTATTTATCTATATTTTTAAAAGCTAAATTTAAAACCTATGGCATGTATAGGCTATACTAATTTTCAGATATGTTTAAAGTGTTGTGTATAATATGCCATGTGAAAATGGCTAATTTGATATTTAAGTATATGTTATCATGATCATGGTTCTTGTGTGTGCTAAGTTTGGTTTGTATGCTATGCTCAAATGATGATTTTATTTGGTTTGGTTGAATTGGCTATGATATATATATAATTATGAATTATGCTTGAGATGTTGCCTATTGTTTTAATGATTCGGCTATGTATTGTATTTGATAGTAATGATTTAATTTGGTTGATGAATGTATTAGGTTAAATGTTGAATTTAGGTAATAGATTTATATTTGATTGATGGTTCAACCATGCTATGTATTTATATGTAAAAAATGTTTTATTTAGACTTGCTATGTATTATGGTAACTAGGTAATTCAGTTATGGCTTGTGATAAAAGTGAGTTCAATATGCTTGCGTTAAGTGAAGAAATTGTTATGAATCATGTTAGTAAATTAATCATTATTCGGCACTTATATATATATAAGCATATGATGTGTTGGTTTGATATATATATTTATATGTGCTTATCCAAACATGTAATCATTGAATTGGTATTGAATATGACCTTTGTTATTTTGAAGATAAGTGATATTAACATGTTTAGATTTGGTTTTGGTATTTTAAAGTATTAAACAAGTGCTTGCTATGTCATATGTATATATATACATATTTGTGATGTGTTTGATGTGAAATGAAAATTATGGTTAATATATGGATTTGATTCTACGTGAGATTACATGCACGTAATGTGATTGAGTAAAGTTGAAAGTGGACATTAAAATAGACATAAGTAATAAGCATGATTACATTCGGCTAAGGCTTTGTAAAATGACCAAATGAATAGTAATTTAAGTTATAAGGAATCATGATTGTTTTTATGCAAAATAGGTGAATGGGAATCATTATATGTACTTTGATGGTTCGACCATTCGGTGTTCTTTAATATATGTCTAAATTGATACAGGACCTTTTAGTCTTGCGCAATCTACTTAGATGAACTTATACATATACTTGTTTATGATTTAGCCATTTGAAACCATATATATATAATAATGTACTTATGCCATGAATGATTTGGTTAAATTTATTATATCCTTATTGTGCTGACTAGAGTTTTGCTAAAAATGATATGTACTTAAATATGTTTACTTTATATAATTCATGTTTGTAATAATTGATTGAATTATTTATAATATCTTTGATATGCGCATATGCTTTGTGGTAAAATGATATATTTGGCGCTATTTGCTTATGAATTATAACTGGATATATGTTTGAAAAATGTTATGATATGATTTGTAAAGAATTTAAATTAGTTATATATGTTAATAATTGATTGTTTTAAGAGTTTGAGCATGTGTACGCATACAATTGTTCAAAATTTGTGTTTTGTCCGGTAATACCTCGTAACCCTATTCCGGCGACAGATACGGGTTAGGGGTGTTACATAGTAAGTTCATATTTGAAGTGTAAAATGATGAAAAAGGGAATGATGACTTGAAATGATGTTGTTATTTAAGCTAAAGAAAGTAAATGCAATGGAAAGTAATGAAATGCAAATGAAAATAAGAAAATTTGAAAGGGTTTAAAGTTATTTAAAATCCTACTATGCTAGGGATGATATGTATAAGTGATGTTGTGGATTTATTCACTTTGTGAGTTGTTGAATATGGTTTCATGAATCTTGCGGTATTGGTATAGGATTATTCTTGATATGTATAAATTTCATATTTGATTTGGCTTGATATGACTAAAGTTTATATGAGCTTACTAAGCATTCATTACTTATGTAGCTATTTTTCCATTACTTTTCAGATTACCGGAAGCTCAATTGAGTTGGAAGTTCATCAGAGATCTATCACACTATCTAGCAGTTATATTGGTAGATTTTGATATCCTGGTGTAACACCCCATACCCGTGTTCGACACCGGGCCAGGATACGAGGTATTACCAGACTTTAACATAAGCATTCAGCCAAAACCGGGCTATATAAAAAAATTTCATTCTATTTAAAACTTTTCATTCTCATGTGCAACATCCCTCAAACAGGCTTATGAGGCCCAAATCATACATTGTGGTGGTTCGAGACTAAACTGAAAAACCTTGGAAGCGTTTGAGGACTTAGGAAATTTTCATTATGAAATAGGGCCACACGCCCGTGTGGCCATTCTGACATGGTCGGGCTGAAACACACGGGCTAAGCACAAGGGAACCCGCCCGTACCTCAATCCCATGTGAAATTAATTCCAAATTCGAACCTACAAGGGTTTTAACATGGCCAAACACACGCCCGTGTCTCTTACACGGCCATGACACGCCCATGTTATAGCTTGTGGGTAAAAACCTTGAGATTCTATTTCTGACATCATTCACTCTTAAGGATAACACAGCCGAGGCACACGCTCGTGTGCTAGGTCGTGCCATTCACACGGCTGAGACACATGGTCATGTCTCAACCCTTATATTTATTACCATGCATACTGACTTGCAAAATTGAAGTGTAGGGGACACACGACTGGACTCCAAGCCCATGGGGCAGACCATGTGTCACACACAGTTTAGACACATGCCCGTGTGTCTGCCTTGTGGACAAAAATAAGGCTATTTACCAAGCCTTCTTTCCACCTTTACTTGCACAACTTACACAAGATTAACCAAACCTATACAAGTGTAACATCTATAACCAAATCAATCACAATCATTGGAAATTTGCATCAAATACATCTAATAATAATTAATATTAGCCAACATTAATGGCCTGTACAAAATGTTATCACATCCATCATAAAAGCCAACACTTGTGGCTAGTCTAACAAGACACTAAACCAAATATTTGAGTCCCTATACATGCCAAAATTTCAGCATTTAAATTAACTATAACAAAAGCTTCAAGTGATAGTGTGATCAATGCCTCTGACGTCTCTTGATCCCCGATATGAGCTTGACAGCACTATAAGAAAATGGAAAGGAAGAGAGTAAGCATAAAGCTTAATAAGTACACATATGCAAATAATGTATAAATAAGAATTCATTCGTCAGTTGATAATTTATTAAACTTGAATGATGTATATCATTTAGACCTCTCTATCTTACTCTTCACTTCATTTGCGCATACTTGCTACATCTCGTCACATAATAAGGCCTTATTCATAAGTTTAGTATACATACCTGTAATCACTCGTAAAATAACTCAAGTTCATTTTCTCTAATGACATAGCTCATTGGAATTATCACCAACTCAGTTTTCGAGTTACCCGTTGAACATTTGGAATACAAATGGATACACGGGAAGTTCGCACCTAAGTGCCATATAAGTAGCTGGAGCTACCTCATACTATGTAATGCTAGCATTTTGAGCTACTCACGGGCCTTTTTACCAAGTCAGTACCCGGACCCCATAGCACTATCATGTAACGCCTACTCAATAAGCTACTCACGAGTCTGTACACTAAGTCATCACCCGAACCCATATAGCGTAAACATGAATTACTGTCTTAGTGAGTTACTCACAGGTTTAGTCACGAAGCTATTACCCGGACCCACATTACATATAACATTCATCTCATGAACTCAGACACAACTCATGAGTTCAGACCACATTGTTTCTCATGACATACTTTGTGTATCCTATACTATTCTTGAGGTTCAACGGGATTTCAATCTAACCCGATGTTATTGCACTAGCTCATAATGTAGGTTACTCTTATCACATTATTTATATTTTCATGGTAACAAGTAAGATTATGATACATGATAACAATAAAACACTTAAAAATATATATTATCAACATATTTAAAAGAAAGCTACCATGAAACATTATTTACATATGTACTTAGATCGGTACAAAATAATGGGAATGAGCTTAATCCTCGTAAACTTTGTTCTTTCCTCGATCAAGACCCGAATCTTGTTTCTCTTGATCTAAAATGTCGAAATTTAGCTCATTTAGTACTTAAATAATTCAATTTAACTCAAGACTCATACTTCAGTAAAATGATCATTTCGCCCTTAAACTTCGTAAAAATTATGATTTACCCCTAGCTCGTAAATTGATTTTTATCGGATTTCTTTAAGTCTTAAGCCTAGCCGAACCCTTCTTACTCTTATAGTAAACCAAATTCCCATTATTTCACAATATTACTATCTATTTTACAAACTTTACAAAATGGTCCTCTTAGTTGTTTTCCATGAAAATTACTTTGCAAAAATTTTTATTTCACAACCATAACTCATGTTCTTCCATAAAATTTCAGTTAACATCACATATGCTTTCATGGCAAAACCCTAGACTCCCAACCATTTTGCAAAATAGTCCTTTCAATAGCTAGATTAAGCTTTAGAAGTTCCAAAAACACAAAAATTATCAAGTAAGGCTATCTAAATTACTTACTTTCAAAGATGGAGAGTGGCTGTAAATTTCAAGCTTTCAAAACCCTTAATTTGCTGGTATTTTCGGTGGAGAAGGAAATGAGAAGAAGATGATATCTCTTTTTCTTTCTTTTATTTTTCTTTTATTCAATTAATTCACCAAACATACCTAACATTTGATCTTTGACCTTTCTTGTCCCCTATGGCCGGTCACTCTCCTAAAAAGGGTCTATTTGCACTTTGAAGACCCCCAATTAAGGTTCCTTAGCAATTTAACACCTTTGGCTAGTAAAACAAAACTTTTGCCCTTTATGCGATTTAATCCTTTTTCACAATTAATCTCATAAACGCCAAAATTAGTTCACCAAAATTTTCATGTCCTCAATTAATCATGTTATGACACTAAAATAGTAATAAAAAATAATTTCTCAACCTTGGATTTTTGGTCTCGAAACCACTATTTCGACTAAGCCAAAAATCAGGATGTTACAATTCTCCCCCTATAGGGATTATTGTCCCCGAAAATCTTACAGGTGAATATGTTCGGGTATTGGTCTCTCATGGTTCCCTCGGGTTCCCATGTGGCTTCCTTGACTCCATGTCTATGCCACAAAACTTTCACGAGTGCTATATTTTTATTCCTCAATTGTTTAACCTCCCAAGCCAAAATATTAACCGCTGCTTCACCATAAGTCAAATCCGACTGAATCTCAATCTCATTTAGCACGATCACATGTGAAGGATCCGATCTATATCGACGTAACATAGACACATGAAACACGTCATGAATCTTTTCCAACTCTGAGGGCAAAGCCAATCGGTAGTCAACAGGCCCTACTCTCTCGGTAATTTCATAAGGTCCTATGAAACGAGGACTCAATTTACCCTTTTTACCAAATCTGAGAACCTTTTTTCCATGAAGACACCTTCAAAAATACTTTATCGTCGACCTGAAACTCGATTTCCTTTCATTTCAAATTCGCATAAGATTTCTGTCTGTCCGAAGTAGCCTTTAAATAAACACGAAACACTTTAACTTTCTCTTCAGACTCCTTGACTAAATCGACCCCATAAATCTGACTCTCTCTAAGTTCGGTCCAATACAAGGGCGTTCAGCATTTTCGTCCATACAAAGCCTCATAAGGTGCCATTTTCAAACTCGACTAATAGCTATTGTTGTAAGCAAATTCAATCAGCGGTAGATACTTTTCCTAACTGCCTTGGAACTCAAGGACACAACAACATAACATGTCTTCGAGGATCTGAATTACTCACTCCGACTGACCGTCGATTTGAGGGTGGAAATGTTTGCTAAAATTCAACCTTGTCCCCAAATCTTCTTGCAACTTCTTCCAAAACCTCGAGGTAAACCTCGGGTCCTTATCTGAAAAAATCGACAAGGGCACTCCATGAAGCTTCACAAGCTCGAAAATGTACAAGTTGGCTAGCTTATCAAGTGAGAAGTCCGTACGTACTGGGATAAAGTAGGCCGACTTTGTCAATCGATCAACCACAACCCATACGGCATCTTTCTTTCTCGGGGTTTCTAGAAAACCCGTCAGAAAATCCATAGTAATTTGATCCCACTTTTACTCGAGGATCATGATAGGCTGAAGTAAACCCAAAGGTATTTGGTGCTCGGCTTTCACTCACTGACACACTAAGCATTTTGATACAAACTCCAAAATGTCTCTTTTCATACCTAACCACCAATAGATTTTCTTCAAATCATTGTACATTTTTGTACTTTTGGGGTGTACTGACAAACAACCACTATGTGTTTCAAATAAAATTTTCAGAATCAACCCAGTATCCTTAGGAACACAAATCCTATCATGGAACCTCAAACAACTATCGGAACCAACCCGAAAATTCGATTCAACACTCGATTCACACTGAGCTCTTTTGGCTAGCAATTCACTGTCACTCTTCAGAACTTCACAAATTTCTTTGAGAAATGTCGATCTAGCCTTTAACTCTACTAGGACCGAACCATCCTCTGACAAAGCCAATTGGACGTTCATTGCTCTTAAAGCAAATAACGATTTTCTACTCAATGCATCGACGACCACATTTCCCTTTCCTGGATGGTCGTCGATAATCAACTCATAATCTTTCAATAGTTCCAACCATCTCGGTTGTCTCAAATTTAAGTCCTTTTGAGTCATCAAGTACTTAGGACTTTTATGATCGGTGTATACATCGTATATCTCTCCAAACAAATAATGTCGCAAGATCTTCAAAGAAAACACTATGGCGGCCAACTCTAAGTCATGTGTTGGATAGTTCTTCTCGTGAGGCTTCAGCTATCTCAAGGCATAGGCTATAACCTTTCCTTCTTTCATGAGCACGCACCCTAATCCATTTAGGGAGGCGTCGCTATACACTACAAATTCTTTCCCCAGTTCTGGTTGCACTAAGATTGGAGCTTCGGTCAACAAGGTTTTTAATTTCTCAAAACTTTGTTGGAACTTCTCTATTCATTCGAATTTGACGTCCTTTTGTAACAACCTTGTCATCAGACCGGCTACCATCGAGAATCCATTTGCAAATCTTTTGTAGTATCCAGCTAAACCTTAAAAGCTTTGAATCTCTGACACACTCCTCGGTGGTTTCCACTCAAAGATAGCCGAGATCTTACTCGGGTCAACTTTGATCCCGTCACCCGACACAATGTGTCCCAAGAATCCGACCTATTGAAGCTAAAATTCACTTTTACTGAAATTGGCATACAACTGATTGTCTCTCAGAGTCTGCAAAACAGTTTTCAAGTGTTCAGCATGTGCTATCTCATCTCTGTAATAGATCAGGATATCATCAATAAATACAATGACAAACTTATCCAGATATGGCCAAAATATCCTATTCATTAAATCCAAAAACACGACGGGAGCATTTGTTAAGCCAAAAGGCATGACGAGGAACTCATAGTGGCCATACCTCGTCCTGAAAGCAATTTAAGGCACATCCAACTCTTTAACTTGAAGTTGATAGTAGCCGGATCTCAAGTCTATCTTAGAAAACCATGCTGTTCCTTTCAATTGATCAAAAAAGTCGTCTATCCTCGGCAAAGGATATTTACAGTCACCTTATTTAACTGTCGGTAGTCTATGCACAACCTCATGGATCCATCCTTTTTTTTCACAAATAGCACCGGAGCACCCCACGGTGTAAAGCCTGGTCTCACAAAACCCTTGTCGGTCAACTCTTGCAACTGTGACTTTAGTTCTTTCAATTCAGTCAGAGCCATTCGATATGGAACAATCGAAATAGGCGTTGTCCTTGGCATTAGCTCTATACCAAAATCAATTTCTCTGATAGGAGGCAACCCAGGCAATTCTTCCGAAAACACATCCACATATTTGCATACAACTAATACTGACTCAGCCTTCAGCTCTGACTCTTTAGTATTTATTACAAAAGCCAAATAAGCTTCACAACCTTTTCTTAAACATTTCTGGGTAGACGTGGAGGATATTACACAAGGCAAGTTCTCTGGTTCCTCTGATTTAACCCAAAGAGTTCCACATTTTCACATTTCAATTTAATAACCTTTTTTCTACAATTTACTACAGCATCATGGAGTGTCAACCATTCTATACCCAATATGACATCAAACTCATCGAATGGTAACAACATCAAATCGGCCAGAAAATAGTGACCTCTAACTATCAAAGGACATTTCTTGCATACTTTATCGACTATCACATATTTGCCTAATAGGTTTGACACCTTAATCATAAATTTTGTAGACTCAACAGGCATATTCATACTAGACACAAATTTCATGCACACATACGAATGAGTAGAACTAGGGTCAATCAAACAATAACAGTATTATCATAAAGAGAGAATATACTGGTGATCACATTGGGTGAATATGCATCTTCACGGGCGAGTATAGAGTAGGCTCTAGCTGGAGCTCTTGCTTCAGATCTCACTGTGGTGTCTCTTGTAACATTCTTGTTGTTAGCCCCAATTCTGACATTCTTCCGAGGTCCTCCTTTAGAAATGGTGCCACTTGGCCTTGTACTTTGAAATTTTTCTTTCTCAGTCACCTTGGGACAATTCTTAACAAAGATGTCATGAGAACCACTTCGGAAACAAGATCCATTGTTCACTCTATATTTTCCAAAATGACTCCTACCACAATGTTGGCACTCTAGCTGTAACGCCCCAAATCTTTAATAATTATTTTTCTATGGTTGTGACACAACTGTGTATCTGCTTTAGTGGTTAAGTGTTCTGGAAAGTATTTGAGAAGTCTTGGGTTCAAGCCTGGGCTTTTGTAAAAAGTTTTGTTTTAAGTAATAAACCATTTCTGTTAGTTAGTAGGCTTTTAAATTCATATGAGTAAAACATGACCAAAAAAAAACCTACTAGTCTAGTGGTAAGTAGTGTGTGGAGTGTGCCTTGGGGTTTGAGGTTCGAGGCTTGGCGATGCAAAAGGAGCATTTTATTTTGCTACAAGTGCTGTGGAAGTGTCCTAGGTTCACCAAAATTGAGGTGTTTGAATGGAGTTTGAATGGGTGGTTGAGAAGATTATGGTGGAGAGATTCTAAGAGAGAGTTGTGCCAAAATTGAATAGTAGGTGCACAGGGATTTTCGACTCAAGGAGCTAATCTCTAAAACTTTTAGCATTGTCTACTCTTTTGGTTCTTTTCTCTCCATTTCGGGTTTTTCAAAATTGTGGTTCTTTTCATTTTCACTTCTGAAGCCGAGTAGTACTATTTCAAGTACCTTTCAGCTACAGTTGTTTTCGATTTTACTCTCTTCTCTAACCCTCTTGTCCAGAAACTTTCTTTTCCTTCACACCTTTTTCCAAATGGTTCTTTTCCCTTTGGTCGAATATCTATTGCCTTTCTCTCTCTCAAAATCTTTCAGTTTTAACCTTATGTGATCGATTCTTCTTTCTTCTTCCTTCCTCTCTCAAATTAATTCAATCTTTGTTGGTCGAATACTTCTCTTTCATTTGCCCTTTTTGTGACGACTCTTTCTTCTACTTCTTCTCTATCGATCTTAGTGGTAAGTACTGCTATTTAGATTTTTCTCACCCTTTTCCCTTTCTGTCATATCTATGGTTCTCATCTAACACCTTCTTTTCCTGTCGACAATTGCTAGGTGTGTGGTTGCGCTAGCTCTACCTCTGTCACAGTGGGTGATCTTTTTGGGGATAGTGGACCGATTGCCCTCATTCCCTAGTTTCAGTTTTACACCTTCGGTAAGTGGTTATGCGCTTGGTTCAATTTATGCAGGTGTACTGTGTTAGTTAATAAGTTTGCTTGGAATGCAGGTATTCTATAAAGGAGTTCGTAATCGGTCTCATGTATCGGTTTAAGGGTGTGATCTTTATTAGTTCGACAAAGGCTTTAGGCTCGTGGGCTACTTGCAAATGTTTGTCTGGGGTGTGTAATCACACTACCATAATCGTAAATCAGCAAAAGCTAAACTAGGTGACCGTCGACCCCACACGAGCGTGCGCTCACTCTTGTAGTAAATCGAATGCATAAATGGGGGCATTTGATCGTAGAGGCCACCATGAGCGTTTTCATGGGCTTAGGTCATTTTGGGCCACGTTGGGTTGAAATGGATCATCTGGGCCCCACATGGGTAAAGCACACAGACGGGTGGAGGTTGTTCGGCCAAGCTGTATAGTTCACACGGCCAAGGCTATTTTTGGGCTTTGTGGGCTCGTATTATGGGCCTTGGGCCTATTTTTCACTATTTGACTGTTAAGGTTGCACGGGTCGTCTGAGACGACTGTGGACCTACTGTTGGGTCGATAAATATACCTAGATCCCAATTGATGAAATGATTATTATACTCTTATGAGGTAAAATGACTGATATACCCCTATGATATGTATGATTGTAACCGAGCATGACATTTGCATACATGTATGACATTATGACATGACGCATGACATATTGCATGGGGATAGGTTTATTATGATTGGAGGAAGTGTACTGTACTGGCAGCTCTGCTGCAAATACTATTTAGTGTCAGAACCGGTGCTATATTCTGGAGTGTAGAAATAGGTGGGTCGATTTTATCCCCATATGGAGTGTAGGGTTGGACGGAGTGGAGTGTAGAGGATGGCTGGGTAGGATCTCTATTTGCATTCTGCACAGATATGTTACTGAAGTGGGCTATGACCCATACTGATATTGTTACTGAATGGGCTAAGGCCCTAACTAATACTGGACTGTTACTGAAACAGGCTTAGGCCCAGACTTTATTTGCCTATTGTATGTTTGACTGTCTGTTAGTTAAGGGATGTCATCTCGAGTTCTCCTAAACTCACCCTACTGCTTAACTACAAAGGTAAAACCCAGTCTTAGGCGGGTCGATGCTGCGAGGGACTCAAAGGTGGCCACACAACTGCATGGACTTTTATCATAAATTTTTAATCGGTATTTCTAATTTGGGCATTTGGTTATGTAATAAGGCCTCTTTAATTTTTACTTTTAATTTGGGTATTGATTATTATGATTTATATCTGTTAGTAGTGGGACACGGATTTCCAAAATGATAAATATTTTTCAAACCACCACGTCTATGCAACATATTTCAAAAAACTTTCGTAACAAACAACCATTTTAAAAGGTAACTACGATTTAATATGATTAACATTTTGTTAAACAACTTAAGTTTTAAATATTGAACCAGACGACCTAAATACTAATTAAGATTACAAATATGTTTAATACAGAATGGGTTTTTTTAATGAAAATTTTATTTCATGAAAAGCACTTTAATGTGGCATCGCCAAATCCGACCATAACGTCTAGGCCGGGTTTGGGATGTTACATTTAGTGGTATCAAAGCCAAGTTGCAAAACTCGATTGTGGATTTAGGTTTCTTTTAAAACTTGGAATTTCAAAAAAAAGAACTGTTTTAAATGATTTGAAATACTTGAAAATGTCTTACTGAATGTGTGGTACACCGAGTCTCCGGTGCCGATTCTGTAAGTCCTCTGAAACTACTGTCTGTTTCAACTGAAATAATGAGACTACTTTAGGTAGTAGCCTGTACTGAAATACTCTGCTTAGGGTAAACTAAAACTGTAGTAAGACTGCGAGCTACAAAAACAAACACTGAAATACTGAAACTGCTTTTCATAAAATATCCTGTAATAAACACTGGAATTGTAAACTGATGCATAACATTACTAACATAGATAAAACATGAATCGATATGAGCACTAAAGGTACTCATGGAAGGGATACAAGAGGCCGCGGTGGAGGCCGCAGAGGTGCTCGGGCTGGGGCTTCGTCATCGCGCCACATGCCTAACGTTGAAGCTAGAAAGGCACCGCCTTCAACTGAGACTGAGACTGGGTCTGACGATCGAGCGACTGGGGATGATGCACTATCCCAAGCTATGTTGAGAATTCTGGAGAGGGTCGCTGGGCCCAATACTGGTACTGTAGGCCATGGGTCAGTTACGAAATGACTCCAGTCTAATAGGGCTGAGATTTTTAGGGGTATCACTGGAGTTACCCCTATTTTGGCTGAATAATGGATTAAGGCCACAGAGAGGATCATGGACAACCTCGACTGTACCCCTGAGCAGAAACTGAAAGGTGCAAAGTCACTGTTGCGAGATGAAGCCTATCAATGGTGGCTTTCTTTAAAGAGGGAACTCAGCCCTACCGATTAACTTGGGAATTTTATCAAGGCTGCCTTTCAAGGAAAATATGTGGGCGCTAGTTATGTGGATGCCCGAAGGAAAGAGTTCCTTAACTTGACTCAAGGGGATAAATCAGTGGCTGAATATGAGGCGAAATTCTTGCGATTAAGTCACTATGAGCGAGGCATGGTGGCAACTGAATATGAGTGCTGGATTCATTTCGAGGACAGCATCAGAGATAGTTTACGGGTGTTGATAGCTCCATAGAGGGAGAAGATTTTGCTGCTTTAGTGGATAAGGGGAAGATCGCCAAAAAAATAAAGCGTACAGAACGACAAAACTGTGAGAAGGACAGAGGTAGGAACAAGAGGGATTTGGAGCCCTCAAGTTTTTTTCTGAGGCCTAAGAAAAAGGCCAGAGTTGATAGACTAGTTAGAGTTGGGGCCCTTATTGCTGGCACTGGACCGCAACCCTATGCTGATTGTGGGAGACGCCATCAGGGCGAATGCTGGAAATGAATTAGGGCATACTTGAGGTACGGATTATTAGAGCACCGAATTAGAGATTGTCCATAGAGGCCTGAGCAAATACAAGCTACTGTTATGGGTAATGTACAACCGGCAAGGGGTAGTAACCATCGAGAGGCCGTGGTCAGGCTAGAGGTGGAAATGGCATTGGTCATGGTCGTTAAGCACCGAGTAGGGGTACTAGTCATATTCAGGCGAGGCAGCCAGCTCTTGTTTAACCTGCACATCACCGAGTGGACAGAGACACCCCATATATTATCACGGGTACGTTCTTTATCTATAATGTACCTTATAATACACTGATTGATGTTGGATCTACTCACTCTTATATAGGATGCATTGTGTCTTAGACTTTGGGTTTAATGGTTGAAAGTACCGCGAGGGAGGTAACTATGTTGAGTTCACTAGCACAGTCTGTGAGGGTAAATAAATTGTTTAAATATGTACCTTTGGAGGTTCAATGAACCATCTTTTTGGAGAATTTGATGAAACTCCTTTTCGGGGAATTCGACTTAAAACAGGGCATGGACTAGCTGGTTAAGCATCAAGTGAATTTGGATTGTGCTGCTAAGCGGGTGGTACTGAAAACTACGGATGGTGACGAGGTAGTGGTAATTAGGGCGCGTCCAAAGTATCTGTTAAATGTTATTTCTACATTGAGGGCTGAGAAATTAGTTCGAAAGGGTTGTGAAGCGTACCTAGCCTACATCGGAGTTTTTGATTTCGAGGTTGCTTCTGTTAAAGATATCAGAACAGTTAAGGACTTTCCGGATGTTTTTCCCAATGAACTGCCTGGGTTACCTCCAAACTGAGAAGTTGAGTTTGGGATTGAGCTTTTCCCTGATGCAACTCTGGTGTCCATCGCCTATTATAGAATGGCACCGAAGGAGCTAGTGGAGCTTAAGGCTCAGATTCAAGAGTTACTGGATTGAGGGTTCATCTGCCCTAGTGTGTCTCTGTGGGGAGCACCGATTTTATTTGTGAGAAAGAAGGATGGATCCATGCGAATGTGCATCAACTACCGGCAACTAAATAAATTAACTATTAAGAATAAGTACCCTCTACCAAGGATTGATGATCTGTTTGACCAGTTTCGTGGAGCTTTGATTTTCTCTAAGATAGATCTCCAATCTGGGTACCATCAACTGAGGGTCAAGGAGACTGATGTTTATAAAATAGTGTTTAGGACTCGTTATGGTCATTACGAGTTCCTAATGATGCCGTTTGGACTGACGAATGCATCAGCAGCCTTTATGGATCTGATGAACCGAGTGTTCTAGCCCTATCTGGATCTGTTCGTAGTGGTGTTTATAGATGATATTCTGGTGTATTCGAAAACTGAAGATGAACACGATGCATATCTTTGAGTTGTTCTGTAAATTCTGAGGGAGAAACAACTATACACCAAATTCAGTAAGTGTGAAATCTGGTTATGAGAGGTAACATTTCTGGGTCATGTGGTATCTGCTGAAGGGATTAGGGTAGATCATCGAAAAATTGAAGTTGTTCTAGATTGAAAGCCACCTAAGACAGAATCTGAAGTTCGAAGTTTTCTGGGACTGGGAGGGTATTATAGACGTTTTGTTAAGGGGTTTTCATTGATTGTTGCACCTCTGACTAAACTACCACGTAAGGGTGTGTCGTTTAAATGGACTGATACGCAGCAAGAGAGTTGCTAAAAACTTAAGAAAGTTCTGACTGATACCTTGTCTTAATACAGCTAGAGTCTGGGAAAGAGTTCACTGTCTACAACGATGCATCACACGTCGGTTTGGGATTTGCGTTGAAGCAAGAGGGTAAGATGGTGGCATATGTATCTCACCAGCTTAAAATGCATGAGATGAATTATCTGACACATGACTTAGAGTTGGCCGTGGTGGTATTCGCAATGAAAATCTGAAGGCATTACCTGTACGGTGAGAAGTGTATTATTTACACGGATCACAAGAGCCTCAAGCATCTCCTCACTCGGAAGGAGCTAAATCTTAGGCAGCATAGATGAATTGAGCTACTAAAAGACTATGACTATTTGATTGAATACCATCCTAGTAAGGCCAATGTGGTGGCTGACGCACTGAGCCGTAAGGCTATGACTGATCTGAGGGCGATGTTTGCTCGTCTCATTTTATTTGATGATGGTAGCTTGTTGGTTGAACTCCAAGTTAAACCGATGTGGATTGAACAAATTAAGGGTAAACAATTGGAGGATGAGTCAATTGGTCCTCGATTTTGGACTGAATAGCGAAGGGGTACTCTATTTCTATAGGAGAGTCTGTGTACCGAAAGATACTGATCTGAGGCATTCTATACTGCAAAAGGTGCTTAGTAGCCCTTATGTTATGTATCCTGGTGAAAATAAGATGTACCGAGACCTTCGTGAGTTATATTGGTGGCCAGGTCTGAAGCGTGAAGTTACCAACTTTGAGTAAATGTCTGACTTGCCAGCAGGTTAAGGCGGAACATCAGTTGCCTTCAAGGTTGCTTCAGCCAGTTAAGATTCCACTTTGGAAGTGGGAGAGAGTAATTGTGGATTTCATAAATAGGCTGCCCCTAACGTCTTCTAAAAAGGATTCGGTATGGGTCATCGTGGACCGATTGACCAAATCTTCCCATTTCATACTAGTTCATACTGATTACTCGTTGCAAAAACTAGCTACACTGTATGTGGCTGAGATAGTGAGATTACATGGGGTACCGATTTCTATAATATCTGATAGAGATCCTCGTTCCACATCTTGGTTTTGGAAGAAGCTGCATGAAGCACTGGGTACAAGGTTAGACTTCAGTACTACGTTCCATCCTCAGACAGATGGACTATCAGTGAGGGTGATTTAGATACTGGAGCACATGTTAAGGAGTTGTATAATAGATTTTCGGGGCATTTGGGAGGACTACTTGTCGCTAGTAGAGTTTGCGTATAACAATAGCTACCAGTATAGCATACAGATGGCACCTTACGAGGCATTATATAGTCGTAGGTGTCGTATTCCTTGTTGGAGTGAGTTGGGTGAGCGACGTGTTCTGCGTCCTGAGTTGGTTTCTAATCCGAGGACAAAGTTAGACTGATTCGGGATCGACTGAAGGCGGTATCTAACAAACAAAAGTCGTATGTAGATTTGAAGTGTAAGGAGATTGAGTATACTAGAACACGTCGTCATTTTGATCCAAATCTGAGGTAGCTCCAACTGGTAGGCAACTAGTTTCACTCGTCTCAAAATGCGGTAAGGCCCAATAAATCTAGGGCTCAGCTTGCCCTTGCGACCAAACCTCAGAACCTTCTTCTAATGGAAGACCTTCAGAAACACGAAGTCCCCCATAGAATACTCAATCTCTAGCCTCTTCAGATTAGTATAAGACTTTTGCCTGTCAGAAGTTGCCTTCAGACGGTCCCTAATCAGCCAGACCTTATCCTCAGTCTCAAAAATCAACTCAGGACCCAACGCTCGTCGCTCACCCAGTTCAGTCCAACACAAAAGAGTACGGCACTTATGACCATGCAGAGCCTCGTAAGGTGCCATCTATATACTCAACTAGAAGCTATTATTATAGGCAAACTCAGCTAGCGGCAAATAGTTCTCCCAACTGCCTCAGAAGTCAATCACACAACTCCTCAACATATCCTCCAATATCTGAATCACCCTCTCAAGCTGTCCATCTGTTTGAGGATGGAACGCAGTACTGAAGTCCAACCTTGTACCCAGAGCTTCCTGTAGCTTCTTCCAGAATCGAGACGTGAAGCAAGGATCCTTATCAGATATTATTGAAATCGGTACCCTATGCAGTCTCACTATCTCAAACACATACAGCTTAGCCAGCTTTTGCAGAGAGTAGTCAGTGGACTTAGTCAATCAATCCACGATGACCCAAATAGAATCATTTTTAGTAGGTGTGAGGGGTAACCCACTAACGAAGTCCATACTCACTCGTTCCCACTTCCAAAATGGAATCTTAACTGGCTGCAACAATCCTGAAGGTAATTGATGCTCAGCCTTAACCTGCTGGCAAGTCAGACACTTAGCCAGAAATTCGGTAACCTCTCATTTAAGACCTGGCCACCAATATAACTCATGAAGGTCGCTGTTGTGTCATTACGACTTCCTAGTGATGCCATAAAAGCTATCGGTGCATTCATCAGTCCAAATGGCATCACTAGGAAGTCGTAATGACCATATCGAGTCTTAAATGCTATCTCATGTACATCAACCTTCTTAACTCTCAACTGGTGATACCTTGATCGGAGGTCAATCTTAGAGAAAATGGAAGCACCTCAAAACTGGTCAAACAGATCGCCTATCATCAGTAGGGGGTACTTATTCTTGATGGTCAACTTATTCAGTTGCCGGTAGTCAATGCACATACGCATGGATCCATCTTTCTTTTTCACAAACAGAACTGGTGCTCCCCACAGAGACACACTAGGGTAAATGAACCCACGATCCAGTAACTCTTAAATCAGAGCCTTAAGCTCCACAAGCTCCTTCGGAGTCATTCTATAAGGGACGATGGACACCGGAGCTGTACTAGGAAGGAGCGCAATCCCAAACTCAACTTCACGGTTTGTAGGTAACCTAGGTAACTCTTTGGGAAAAACGTTCAAAAAGTCTTTAACTGTCTTAATATCCTTAACCGAAGAGTCTCTAGAATCTGAAACACTAATGTAGGCTAGATACACCTCAAATCCCTTACGAACCAATATTTCGTCCCTTAACACAGAAATCACATTCGATAAGTAATTCTGACGCTCCCGAATTACGACTACCTCACTGTGTTCCACTGTTCTCAGTACAACCCTTTTTATGGCACAATCTAAGCTTACTCGGTGCTTGACCAACCAATCCATTCCCAGTATCAAATCAAATTCTCTAAAAGGCAGTTTCATCAGATCAGCCAAAAAAATAGCCCCTTGAACCTCTAGAGGAACATCTCTAAATAGTTTGTTAACCCTCACCGATTGTCCCAGTAGACTAAGTACAGTGACCTCACTCATAGTACTCTCGATTAGTAAACCCAAGTTTTCAGATATGGTACAAGCTATATAGCAGTGAGTGGATCCAATATCTATCAGTGCAGTATAAGGTACATTATAAATAAAAAATGTACCCGTGATGACATCTGGAGCATCTCCATTCTCTCGGCGACGTGCAGCATAAAGTAGAGCCGGCTGTCTCGGCTCAGTATGACCAGCACCTTTGTCCAGTGCTCTCTGACCACGGCCCAACCCATTACCACCTCTGGCTTGACCACGGCCGCTCAGTGGCTACTGAACTGCTCTCAAAGGTGGTGCAGTACCAGCACCCAGAGCTTGCATCTGATCAGACCTCCGCGGACACTCTCTAATATGGTGCTCTAATGAACTGCACCTTAAACAAGCCCCATTACTTTTCCAACACTCGCCATGATGCAATCTACCACAGTCAGTACATGGTGGCTAACCAGTAGCACTAATAAGAGCCCCAACTCTGATCGGTCCATCAACTCTAACCTTTTTCTTAGGCCTCTAGATCGAACTCGAGGTCTCAAATCCCTCTTGCTTCTACCTCTCTCTCGGTTCTGGGGCTCAGCGCGCTTTACTTCCTCAGTGATCTTCGCCTTATCAACCAATGCAGTAAAATCTCGCTCCCTCTGTGGAGCCATCAGAACCCTCAAATTATCCCTGAGGCCATCCTTAAAGCTAACACATCTCTCGTACTCAGTCACCACCACACCTCGCGCATAGCGGCTCAATCTCATAAATTCAACCTCATACTCGGCCACTGATCTATTCCCCTAAGTCAAATTAAATAACTCTCTCCTACAAGCATCTACATAACTGGAACCCACATACTTCCCTTGGAAGGTAGTCTTGAAGAACTCCCAGGACAGTTGATCGGGCTGAGTGCCCTCCTTAACCATAAGCCACCACTGATATGCCTCGTCACGTAGTAGTGATACAACACCCTTTAATTTCTTCTCGGAGGTGCAGTCCAAGTCATCCATAATTCTCTCTATGGCCTCTTTCCAGTACTCAGCCACATTAGCGGTGACCCTAGCGACACCCCTACGTATCTCAGCTCCATTAGACCAGAGTCGTTTTGTAATCGACCCTCAGCCTCCCGCTCTAGTATTGGGCCCAACGACCCTCTCTAAAATCCTCAACATAGCCTAGGACAGTGTGTCGTGCCTAGCCGCTCAATTATGAGACCCAGTCTCAGTCATAGGTGAAGTCGATGCCTCACTAGTATTGAAATTAGGCAGATTGCCAGATGACGAAGACCCAGCTTGAGCACCTCTACGACCTCTACCACATCCTCTTGTACCCCATCCGCGAGTACCTTTGGTGCTCATTGTCTAATTGCGTTTTATCTGTATTAACAGTTTTATGCATCAGTTTATAGTTCCAATGTTTATTAATAGATATTTTATGAGAACAGTATCAAAAGTGTAAAGTTTGTTTCGTACATCACAGTGCTAATCAATGTCTATCAGTTTTACTACAGTTTCGGTATACCCTATTTTGGGTGTTTTCAATATAGTCTATCTATAGTAGTCCCAGCATATACTACCTATAGTAGTTTTAGTCAAAAACATATAACAGTTATAGACGACTTATAGAATCGGCGCCAGAGACTCAATGTACCACACGTTTACTAAAAATATTCTCGTATTCAAAAAATAGTTTAAAAAAGTTTTTCTTTTTAAAACCAAAATCCATAGTCGAGTTTTGCAACCTGACCTGATACCACTAAATGTAACACCCAAAATTCGGTCTGGATGTTATGGTCGAATCTGGCAATGTCAGATTGAAGTGTTTTTCATAAAACAAGATGTCGTTTAAAAACTCTCTTTCCTGTTCAACCTCTTTTTATTATCTTTCGAAGACATGTCATTCATTTCCAAAATGTGAATTATTATCAAGAAGTTATTTTCTTCCAGAATGATATTAAATATCCAAAATTTTCTTAATTTCCAAAACGTCACTTGTCATAGAAGCTTTTAAAACAAGTTGCATACTTGTGTGAAATTTGTTAGAACGCCTGATTCTTTTGAAAACCTAATTATCCCTACTTCTAGCAGTTATAAAACAGACCAATAAAAATCCCAAATTTAAAATAAAAATCCAAAGAGGCCATTATTACAGAAAAATTCCCCAAAATAAAATTAAAATTTATTTAAGTACTAAAATAGAACAAAGTATGTTGTATGGCCACCACTGAGTCCTCCACCGCACTAACCCGCCTATGCCTAGGGATTACCAGTAAAGTAAAATCAGAAGGGTGAGTTTCCGAAAACATAGTGTGTAATCTCGTATAAATCGACAAGACAGAAGGCAAACACAGTCTGGGCCTAAGCCCTTTTCAGTAACAGTGACAATAACAGTTTGGGCTTTAGCCCATTTCGGTACAGAGACAGTCATGCATTTGGGACTTAGCCCATTACAGTAGCAGTAACAAATCATACAGCATACAAGTCCTGCCCAGCCAGCCTCTACAGTCCATCTCCGTCCCACCCTACACTCTCTGTGGGGATATAATCAACCCACCCATCCCTACACTCCAGCAAGTACCGAATGCGACACTAGATAGTAGTTTGCAGCTGAGCTGCCAGTAAATTAGTTTCGAGGCCTTTCAGTACACTTCCTCCGATCAATTAAACCACTAACCCAATGCCTTACAATATATATAAATGGCATGCTATAACATAAAATCATAATGTAATCAGGGTATACAGTGTTACATCAGTGGAACATTATCGTGCTTGTTCATATATAATATACAGTCATTTCAATCAATTAGGGGTCTAGGTATGCTTACTGACCCTACCATAGGTCCACAGTCGACTCGAGTGACCCGTGCAACCTTAGAATCACTCAGTCAAAATGATCCCACAGGCCTATGTTACCTGCCTATGTAGGCCCACAAGCCCGTATAGCCCATACGGCCCAAAATGGCTTGGCCGTGTGAATCCCACACGTCCATGAGGCCCACAAGACTCAATTCGGCCTGACCCATGAATCGCACATGACCTGCCTCATCGACCACACGCCCATATCTGATCTCACGGCCTACCACACGAGCGGCCGCACGCCCTTGTGGCGTCGACTTTCACATTTTCTGACTTTTCGCCAATTTCCATTCCCAAAGTCGTCTTTACACACCTGATTTTGAAAAATACGCCACAATTTTTGAGCACTCCAAAACCTGTGTTCAACCATGATCACACAATTAATCGCACCTCAAACAAATTTAAAACGGTCCCTATTCCAACACTTATGCACTTGATTGAAAACCACTTACCTTGTTTAAACAGCCAAAGCCCTACTCACTTAAACCGTTGGAAAAGAATGATCACATGCTCCTCGATTAATTCCTGCAATTCCAGTCAAAACCCCTATTAAAAGAATATTTACAAGAACAATCTAAGCCAGAACGAGTACCACTTACCAAAAGCACAAACCCGTAGAATAGAAATGGAACACTAATTCGGCAAAGAGCAGGATAGACTGAAAACGCAAGGTAAGGGAAACACCTAAAGTTTCGGCAACTACACGAGAGAATTGGAGAGAAAGACAGCAGCAATGGGGAATTTCGGCTAAAACAAAAAGAAAAGAAAAGGATGGAGATGGAACAAATCAGTAGGTAGAGAGGAAAGCACTCGAAAATGCCACAGGGAGATTGAAGTCAAAGGAAAAAAAAATGAAAAGGGGTAGGGGAAAGAGGGATAAAATTCGGTTATGAAGGCAGAGAGCAAAAAAACAAAGAAAGGAAAGATGGTAGAGGAGGGAGTAACGTTAGAAAAGAAAGAGGAAGAGGCATAGCCGAACCTGTAAATACAGTTCGAATGTGCTCAAACTCCTCACTCCTTAATTTCCTCACCAAAATCCCTTAATCTTCTCCCCAAAACAGTCCACCCCTTTGTCAACCACCAAATTCAAATTCCACTCAAACTCTTTAGTGTTTCTGTCAAACCACAACACTCCCACTGCACCAGCAGTAAAAATAAATTTTATGATTGCATCAATACTCGAACTTTAGACCTCCAGCTCATCTACACTCCATTTAACCACTAGACCAGCAGATCCATTCTACTATATTTTATCAATATTTATATATAAGCCTACTGACTAGAGATAAGGGTTTATTCATTTAAAAGCAAAAATTTCCCAAGCTAAGGCTTGAACTTGAGACCTCTCAGACACTTCCCAGAACATTTAACCACTAAAGCAAATACACAGTTGTGTAACAATAACACACGAAAATAATTATAAAGGATTTTGGGGCATTACAAATACTCCTTCTGAGAGCCAGATCTATAAATTGGGTAGATACAAAAATGAACCCAATTTTGATGTCATTAATTTGACCATTGTAATAAATAATGGCTTTAATTATTTTACTCATCTTCGAAAACAAAATTTGTTTAACAAGTTTAATAAAATATAAATACAATAATGTTAAAAAATGAATATTTATTATTTTGATATATTGTTACAGCATAAATTACTAACATAGCAATATGTAATATCAAATTTCTTTACTAAATTTTATAAACAAAGTAAAAACGAAAAGTAATTATTTACTTGAACTAATTTATGTTTCATGTTTTGAACTAATTTATAAACAAAGTAACATCAACAAGTAAAAATTAGTTTTGAAGAAAAAGATCTATGTTTTTCATGTTGTGTAACGCCTAAAATCTGAGTATCTAACAATATACAATTTGAAATAAAGCAAGATTAAACAAAAAAAATTAAAAGGAAAAATTAGGGTTTGAATAACTTGAAATGCCAATAAATTCCACAATTTAATGCAAAGTTGAAAATTAAGAGGGTTTTGTGTTAGAATGATGTGGGTAAGGTTTTATTCAAAAGATTTTGAAGAAAAATGGTTGGAAAATTAGGTTTTGATCAGGAGGAGGTCAATGAGTGAGGGAAAAAAAGGGAAAAGATTCAGAATTTATGGAGACTAACTGAGTTCAGGGTGTATATATACATGCCCATGTATTCCAACACATGGGCATATGCATCAGAGCATGTTCTTATGTTCTGGTACCTCTTTCAAAGATATTAGAACCTCTTAACTAGTGCAAAAAAAAAACATGATTTTGGCTATAAGTATCAGAACATACCCTTATGTTCTAGTACGCATTCCTGAAAATAAAAAATATGATAAGAAAAAAGAAGAAATAATATAAATACCTTGTAAATTAATTACAAAATTTGTATAAACATACAATATAAACAATTAGCCAAAGGATTACATACAAACATGTTTGAAGAGTAAAATCACTAGGTGATTATGCAAATAGGCATAAAGAGTAATATTGAACCAAAGTAACATAGGGACAAAAATATGTTATTTAAGCATATACACTTAATAAGTGACTTATTAAGTTCATATAGCCTATTTCAAATATGTTTGTGAGGAAAACTATAATGAATTAATAAGAATCGGTATTCATAGAAATAAATAAAGCAATCATGCATAAAACATAAAGATCAAACATATATATTTAAGAAATCAATTAAATGAATAACTAAAGTAAAATAAAAATATTCATATATTGTATATAGAGAAACAATAACTTAAAAATAACAAATTCCTATCATGGAATGTTTAGAAAGCCTATTTCACCTATAATTTTACAAAATCTTGCTTTATCTACATGTCACTCTTTTGCACATGATCTCTAATGAAATGATATCTAATTTTTAAGTGATTGGTTCTAGAGTGTTGGATGAGATTTTTTGTCAAGCATATATCACTATATTATCACATTTAATGGAAATGTGATCCATGAAAATTCCATAATCATCTAATTGTTGTTTCATCCAAAGAATTTGTGCACAACAACTACTGGCAGACATGTTTTATGCCTCAGTGGTAGGCAAAGCAAACGTTGTCCTCTGTTGGGGCAACTTCATTTCCATCATTTACAAATTTCTCCATTTCCATCATTTACAAATTTTCTCATAAATAAAAATATAACAACATATTAAGCTTCGAGCTTTCATAGCTTTCTCCTAACATAAATTACAAATACTAAGCTAGGAGTATAAAAAATCATTACCAACATTTATGAAGCTTTCTCTCACTGGTTTCCATTTTCTCTCTCTAATTCCATGAAAACCCTTACTGAAATTTGATAAAATGATGGTGGAAAACTAAGGGTCTGTTTGTTTGTAAGTAAAATATTTTCTGTAAAATATTTTCATTGTTTTACGGTGTTTGTTTGGTGGAAAATGAATTACCAATGGAAATCATTCTCCAAAAAAATGAGTAAAATCAAGGTTTTTTTTTAGGAAAATGTCTTACCAATTTTTTTCTATAAGACATTTTCCAAACCGATAAGGCTTTGTTCATTGTTTTCACTATCGAAGCAACAAAAATGGGAAGCTTTCAAAGTAACAGAGGGGAAGCTCTCGTAACTATCGAAGAAAATAGCCCCTTATATTCTAATTTTATATTTTTTACGATTTAGCCACTAAAATCCAAATTTTTACTAGTCTAAAATTTAATTCCTCAAAAATAGATTTTCCAATTCTACAGTTCAATCCCAAACCTTGTTTTGTACAATTTTACAAAACAGTCTCTTTTCTAAAATGTCCATATATTATAATTTAGTCCTTACAACTAAAATTGTCAAAATTTCCAAAAATTAGTCCTTGATTTCTGAACATTTAAACTTTCATATTCTATTTTCAAAATTGTAAATTCTCAAATAATGTAAATTAGTCCTAAAATTGAAGTTTTGAAATCTTTATAATTTAACCCTTATAGTTTCAAACTTTACAATTTTATGCTCAACTTCCCAAATTTCCATTTTTCATAATCATATAATTTAGTTACTACATCAATGTTTCAAATTTCACTACTCAAACCCTTAGAATTCAAAAATTTACAAATTTTACAATTTAGTCCTTATTTTAATTTTTATCAAATTAAATCAATTTTCAACTTATCCAAATAATATTAAAAATAAATATTTACCACCTTCAACTTAATTAAACATAAATTTATAGATTTATATTCTTTAATGAAAAAATTAACAATTAAGATTAATTAAAACTAAAACATGATTCATTAAAATATAAATAAGTTTTATGAAATAAACTCAATTAAACAATGAAAAATAATAAAATCTCAAATGTATGTTTGTTTCATTGAAAAATAAATTTTATGAAATATTTTCAGAAAATTTACAAAACAACAGAAAATATTTTACACAAATTCATCCAAACACCATAAAATATTAGCTTTTCCAAAAAAGTAAGTCATTTTCTAAAAATCATTTTCTGAAAACCATTTTTAGTGAAACAAACGAAGCCTAACATGGAGGTTGTTTTCTAAGAAATTGTAGCAAAATCTCAAGGTTTAAGTGTTTGGGTTTTGGAGAAATCTCATGAAAATTGTAACACCCCTTACCGTACCAAAGGCCGGAACAGGGTACGAGGCATTACCAAACTTAACCATACACATAGACGAAAACCGAGCCATAAAATTTTATTTAATTCAAAACTTTTCGAACACATGCATAAACTCATATTTAAAGACATATAACGTGGCATAAATGAGCACTTACACATCCATAATCATGCAATAACATGTCATTCACTTTAAACATATTTGCTTACCATGCTGTATATAATAAACATTCTTACATTAACTAGAACTAGACATTCTAAATCTTATTCTCATTTTATACCATCATAATGTAGTTAAAATTTGTCCATTAAACATCCATATTCAAGGCAACATTACTCATTTCCATTTAATTCATGATCCACTGGCCTGCATTTAACTTTCCTGATGTATTACCAATCATGCATAACAAACAAAGCTAACTATATCATCACATCAAAACATAGGACATGACATAATTAATTAAACTTATAAACCATAATGGATAAGGACCACATCTCATGATCATATACGATAACTCAATGCAGACTGATACGTATGGTCAAAGTCATAATAATAATACATATCACAAACTAACTTCCTATACATGCCACTCACTTGATATTTCTAATATTTGAATTAATTCTCCCAAAAATGATAGTTTGATAGTGTGATCTTGCCTCCGACGATCTCCAACCCTAAGTCGACATGCCAATACTAAAGAAATGGAGAGGATGGATAAGCTTTACACTTAGTAAGTCCATATGAAATTAATAAGCAATTACTAACATGCTTTTCAAGATAAAACACTATAATTGTACAATTACACATGTTCAGGTTAAGCTGTTTTATCGAGTTACAGTTACTAAATCATTCATATCTGGAGCTAAAAAACTCCAAATTTAGTTTCGTTAATTTTCCTTGAAACTATACTCATATACCTTTCTCCCATAAAATTTATAAAATTTTTGGTTTAGCCAATTAGTACAGTTTATTCATTAAAGTTTCCCCTATTTCGCTGTCCAATAGTTCTGACCTCTCTTCACTAAAAATTATTTATCTCATATTTCGGGACTCGGATGATGTTCCCCTCCATTCCTCTTGAAAAATATACTTATTGAGGATTCTATTCATATAAATTATAACTCATAATTATTTTTTAAAAATTTTTAACGATTTTTCCAAATCAGAATAGGGGATCTCGAATTCATTCTGACACTGTCTCACAAAAATTAGAATATCACATAATATAAAACTCTTTTGCTCCCACTGTTTCTTTTATATGAAAATAGAATCATTAATCTTTAATTCCATAATTTTTTTTGAAATTTAATTCAACTTAAAAAAATTTTGGTGAATTTTCAAAGTCACGCAACTACTGTTGTCCAACACTGTTTTACTACTAAAATTCACTCTTACATAATTTCACTTAATCCATTTTGTCTTATTGAAGTTCACTCAAATATCGAGCACATTGCTCATAATTTTCATAAACATATGCCTGCACTTTTTCATCATATAATCATGTTTACATGTATTTTTACTTAATCGATTTTCCCGTTGAACTCTTCGGAATAATAACTTATACCCAGTTGCCTACACATATTTTCACACTTGTAGTCAAGGCTATCTGGTATGCATAGTAGTCTGTACTTAGTACTACACATTCGACCAATTATCCAGTACATGTAGTAGTCTGCACTTAGTACTACACACGTGACCTAACCATCTGATACACGTAGTAGCCTGCACTTAGTACTACACACGTGATCGAAGTTATCGAGTACGCATAGTAGCCTGCACTTAGTACTACACACGTGACCTCACAATAGATCATTCGTATCGTTTCTATTCTTAAGGCTCAACCAGGAAATTCCTCACTTTCCAGCATGTTACAAATATATTCATAGTCCTTTTTCAATTTGCAATTTACAACAAATAATCATTCTATAGGCAGCCACATTTCGTATAATAACAAAATATAATAAAATAAAAAGAATCGATAAATTACTTACGTATAAACTTGTCGAAATCTCATCAGGTACAACCGTGTAGCAATTCATACAACCCATGTAATAGTAATTTATCATTCAATTCATGTAACAATAATTTGCCATTCAATTTCACATGACACAACAAGCATCACATTTTCCATATCATACACACCATCCATCAACTTCTCCTAAACATATTAAATCATACAATTTATGCCATAACAATAGAAAATTACAATTCAAGTATGGTATTGCATTATTATTAACACACGAACTTACCTCGTATACGAAAATGGCCATTTTTACCATTTTGTCCACAACTTGGTATTTTGCCGATTTTAGCCCGAATTTCAATTTTTCTTGCTCTATCATTACAAATATAGCCTAATTAGGACTCACATTATTCAAATTGACCCAAAATCATATTTTGGGAAATTTACAATTTTGCCCCTAAACTTTGTCAAAATTACATTTTTACCCCTAGGCTCGTAAATTAAATTTCATCCTATTTTCTTATGTTTTATGACATGCTAATCATTTTTCCCTTCTATAGCAATATCAAATTCACACTCTAACATGTACTTATGAACATTAGGTATTTTTACCGACTATGTCGTTTTACTCATTTTCACATAAAATCGCTTAGTAAAAGTTGTTTAGTACAATTTCAAGCTTCATATTCTACCATAAAACATCAAAATAAACACATTTCACCTATGGTTATTTTTCCAAATATAAATCCTAGGTTAAATTATTGCTAGAATAAACTTAACAAAGTTACCGAGATTTCAAAAATGTAAAGAACTTTAAAAACAAGGCTAAGGAGCACTTACAATCGAGCTTGGGAGTTTGAATGCTGGTAGAAACGATTGAATGAAGAAGATGATAGCTAATTTGGCTTCTTTCCATTTTTAATTCTTTTAATTATTAGTTTACCAAAATACCCCTAACTTAAAAATATTTTATTACACCCATTTCATGTCTATTTTTGTCCAAAAATTAACCAATGGTCTAATTACCATTTAAGAACCCTCAATTTAAAATTTCATAACAATTGGACACCTCTAGTTGTAGAACTCAACTTTTGCACTTTTTACGATTTAGTCCTTTTGACTAAATTAAGTGCCCGAATGTCAAAATTTTAAAACGAAATTTTCATGAAATTATTCTATGAAATCGTATACCATAAAAATATAATAAAAAATAAAATTTTCATCGTCGGATTTGTGGTCCCGAAACTACTGTTCAAACTAGGCCCAAAATCAAGGTGTTACAAAAATGCTTGAAAAATGAAATTAGGAGAAAGCCTCCATGAGAGGGGTTGGTCAGCTGGAGAAGATGAAAGGTAGATGGGTTTTCTTTCCTCCCTTCTTATCCTTTTAAAAATACCCAAGTGGGCTAAAAGACCTAATACCATATTCAAGCCCACTATTTAAATAATATTCTTGGCTAATGTTCCAAACCTTATTTTAATTGTTTAATAACTAATCCAAGTAATATTTTCAAATTTTAATTCTTGAGAAATGACCAAAAACTTTTAAACAATAAAATTATTATTTTGCCTATTTTTACCTTAAAGCTCAATTTTTTCAAAACAAATAGTTATATTTCAACTCAAAATTTCATAATTTCTCATTTTATGATTAATAAACATCACTCGATAATGAAAGTTGCATTTTTACCCTTATTAGATAAAATTGGAAATTTTACAATTTAATCTATTTACTTTCCAATCTTTTCTATTTGGTCCCAAAAGTTATTTTCATCTAACCAACACATATTCCAACTTAACCTTATGTCAAATAAGGTCTTTCTTAGAGTGTTACTTGTTTTTAATTTCATAATGGATATGTGATATCTTAGCAAACTTATGGTAAAAAAATTTAATACTTTGCATTGAAATTTCTTTAAGTTCTACTTGTGTTTAATTTCATGATAGAGATGTAAAAGAGGGGGGCTACACAAGGACTTCCTAAGAGGTCACTCACCTAGTACTATTCTCGACCAAGTATGCTGAAAAGCTGTAACACCCCAATCCCGGCCTAGACGTTATGGCCAAATCTGGAGTTATTACGTTAAATTATTGAAAATTTGGTTTTCGTGTATCTTGAAACTCATCGCAAACTCTTTAAAAATCCCGGATTATTCAAAACATATTTTATCTAATTATTAATTTTAAAGCAATGTTTGATTATATTTTCTAAAACTTATGGTTTTGCAACTGAAACCCTTATAAAGATTTTTTTATTTTGAAAACACAATTTGTTAATTGAAACCCAATGTTTTTTCATAAATTTATCATTGTTGATGAAACATTTAAACTATATTATACAAAAACAAAAAATAAAGACCAAAACCCAAAATAGTCCCAATTGTCCAGAGAGTCCAAAATTTACAAAACTCTCAAACCAAAATTGAATAAGTCAAATTGAAGAAAATATGATATTAACCAAGCTCCTGATTGCACTGATCCGTCTAAGTCAGAGGATTACCTGACAATAATAGTCAAACAGAATATGAGTTTTTGAAACTCAATGTGTAACAAAAACTCAAACAGATAACTATTTACAAACAAATTTAACAGTACAGAATCTTAACAGGGTAGTTCAAATTTAGATATATATATTTCCTACCCCCAACCGCTACACACCATCTCCGACCATCCCAACACACCATATGAGGTTTGAAACACCCATCCAACCTTACACACCACTTAGCATCATAAAGACACTTACAGAATATTTGCAGTTGTACTGCCAGTATAGTGGCGAGATGTCGCCACTCAAAGAAACACTTCCTCCACATAACATATATCCCATCCCAAAATTAGAAATAATTAGAGTATAAATCATACATAACATATTTAATACAAATCACACATATAACATTATTCTCGGTTTTATTTATCATATGACATCTCAAATATAATTGTAGATATCAGAAATTATGCTAATAGATGAACAAATTTCATGTTTTATAGTATATTTAATCACATACTGACCCTATAGAAGGTCCACGGTCGATCGAGATGACGTGTACAGCCCTAGGAAAACAATTTGAATTTTTGGGCCCACACACCGTTTTTGTAGCAGCCCGTTTTTGAGTCAAATCAAAACAGTATTTTTGGGGCCACAAATCTGAAGTCAAAATATTAATTTTATTATTTTAATAAGTTTTACAGCATGATAGAATTATTATGTGAAAGTTTCATGAAGAAATTTTACTGTTTGGATGTTTAATTCGGTAAAAAGGACTAAATCGCGTAAAGTGTAAAAAAACATGTTCTATTAGTTAAAGGTATTAAATAGCTATGGATCATTAAAATAGAAGTCCTTATGTTGTAATTAAACCATAATTAAGTTGAATGGACATTAATGGGCATAATATCATGAAATTTGGTGGTTTTTAATTAAAGGTATAATGGTAAATTGGTTATTAACATATAATAAATAAAACAAAGCCATGTATTATCTTTTATTTCTCCATCTTCAACCGATTCTAGGGCTTGAGAAGGCATTTCTATTCTTCTTCATTCGGCCATGTTAAATTTATGCAATTAGGTACGTGTTTTGTTTTAATGATTTGTACGTTTTTGATATCGTTGCTTTGTATTCTAGCTAGCCCGTACCATAGATTTTGAAATTGTTAAAGATTTTTCATGTTTTTATTGTTGAATTGTTGAGTAATTGGATGTTTGGTGATGGATTTTGAATATTTGTTAATAGTTAAATTAGTTTTGTAAAGTGATTTTTGACAAAAATGTCAAAAAAGGGATTAAATTGAGAAAATGTAAAATTAGGTGCTTAAAAGTGTGAAATAATGAAAGATATGGGCTTCTAGGAGTCCCAATGCTAAATTTGTCTAGCCATCGGTTAGTACTAAATTGCATGAATTTACAATTTTATGTGATAAGACTAAATTGTAAAAATGTGAAAAGTATAAGGGAAAATTTGTAATTTTTCAAAACTAGGAAATATGGGCTTAATTGAATTGAATAATTATTGAATGGGTTAAAATTTTTATAATATAGATCAAGATAAGCAAATACCAGATCTAGCTCGGGGAAAAAGAAAGGTTGGCGAATAGACGATAATTTCCATCCAAGCAATACAAGGTAAGTTCGTATAATTAGAATCAAACTTTTAAATACTTATATATATATATATTTAATGAATGTGTATAATTGAATAATTGATATACTTGAAATATGGATGCCTTATCGATATAATTTATTTGTTACCAAGGCCCATTTGAACCATATCAATTCGTAGGATACGAGTGATATGTCACTAAGGTTACCGTTTTGGTCAAGCTCCTGCGTTTGTTGTGGACTCACCACAGCTCGTATGAGCTTATCGATATATCAATTTGTAAAAGCTTACTGTTCTCATCTCGTATAAGCTTACTGATTCAGCTCGTCAGAGCTTACCGTTTCAGCTCAATAGAGCTTACTGCCCATCAGCTGAGGAGGAGCTTACCGATCATGGCTCAAAAGAGTGGAAATGATAATGAATTGACGGAATACTGAGGTATATCACCCGAGTATCCTTTGAAGTTCTAATAGGTTCAACGGGCATAAATATTGTTTATACTGATGAGTACTGTTATTAAGTGAAATGTTGAAACGATCTCATGATATATGAATTTGGCATGATATATATATTGAGTATTGAATTGAGATAATGGATGATTTCATGTATTTGTATGACTAACCTATTAATGAATGCTTGTGTTATGGAAATTGTAATGAGTTTACCTTATTTATTTATCTTGATTTGGTATAAATGGTAAGTTTAATTCTGAATTATACGGGCTTAGTAAGCTATAAAGCTTACTCTGTTTCTTTTTCTATGTTTTATAGAGGTTCGTTAGCTCGCTCATTTCGGACAAGTTGGAGTCTCATATCGCACTATCCAATTGCCGGTTGGTTCTTTTGAACTTGTGGATAATTGCAAATATGGCATGTATAGGCTAGTTTTAATGGTCATAATTATGGTTACTTGAGATTATGTGTAACACCCCTCACCCATACCGACGTCGGGATAGGGTTCGAGCCATTACCAGGACTTTACATTTTGAAACGTACCAAATTGGGTCACCAAGTTTTACTCAAATTTTAAGCTTTTCATCCATGAACAACTCGTCCCTTATATAGGCCTTCGAGGCCTATAACATACCTAGAGGCAGTGCGGGACAAATTTGGGCACGTTCGATAAACCTTGGGCTCCTTAGGAAATTTTTCCTTATCATAAAGTGTCACACGCCCATGTAGGTGGGCCGTGTGGACTCACACGCCCATGTGACTTGGGGCACGACCATGCCCTTCAGTCGTGGGCAACACTAACTTATCAACACGACCATGGCACACACCCGTGCTGCCTGCCCGTGGACGACACTGTCTTTTTAACACAGCCATGGTGCATGCCCGTGTGGCCTAGCCGTGTACAACTTTGAGCTAAAATTTTAAGTGCAAGGGACACACGGCCATAGCACACGCCCATGGGAGGGAACCGTGTGTCACACACGGCCTAGACACATGCCCGTGTGTCTAACCATGTGAACTCTAATAGGCTATTTTCCAAGCCTTTAGTCACCCCTTTCTACTACTTGTGCTTAGTGGTTACCAAATTCAAAGTAAAACACAATTATACACTTGTAAATAATCTTGATTAAACTAGATGTATGGAAACCTCATATCATTGGTTTCATACATGATAGGTTATTTCCCATTTAGTTTTTATGGGTTCCCATGTCACTTTAATTCATCCGAAATTGCCTCATTCATGTGACTCATTGCCAATTTGATAACAACCTATCACTTGTATATAAAACCATGCATAAATTCGTAGGTCATAGCCTACTTCAATTAAGCCAATTTTCGTGGCCATATACAAAGAGATAAACATATTTTTACATGCCTTCATTTGGCAAATCAAATGACACATATAACAAAATACTTAAAAATACTATACATGCCATTGAACAAAATAACGAAGTCTTTATACCAAAGCTTGTCTAGTTGATAGTGTGTTGACTCTCCAATCGTCTTCCAATCCTTTTGAGTCCTCGAGCTCTGTGAGATAGGGAAAAAGAGAGGGGTAAGCATTTTCATGCTTAGTAAGCTCGAATAACCGGAAAGTAACTTACCGGGTAATTAGCATACATCCATATTTAAATCATGAAATCATCAATTATGAAATGATTCCCTATCACATGCACTCGATCAATGAGTTAGTCACATAACAAAGCATCATGTAATTTATGCAAATGAGCTCATCATTCCTCATCTTATTGACATACATCATATTATTCCCGTTGAGTTTCTAGGAAATCTCAATGGAATACCCATTATCTGTCAATTCTTACGAATGATCATTTCACATATATGCGCTCCCGCGAACCTCACATCTCATGGCAGGATTACCAGTCCAGGCTAAATCCCCCATATCATGAACTCATAAGGTGATGTTGGGATTACCAGTCTAGGCTAAATTCCTTATAATGACAAACACCCTTAATGAGCTCAGATCTGAATTACCAGTCCAGGTTAAATTCAGACCCTAATCGGATTACCCGTCCGGGCTAAATCCATAATGCACACATATTCTTCGGGAGGCTTGATCATTCAAGGAACACCCGTCTAGGCTAGATCCTTTTCATACTTGAGATCACGGATTACCCGTCCGGGCTAAATCCTTACTGCAACACATGCAGGATCTCTTTACACATATCAATGAGGGTTTATCCATCGAATTCCCTTTGTCAACCTCATCCGAGACATTTTTCACATGTTATCATCAATCATCATGCATTCATAAATCATTCAATTATCCATATTAGGGGTTTACTTTAAGTTATCCGAACTTACCTGGTATTCTTTTTGGAGTTATGTTTCGGTTATTCCGAAACCTTGCGTTTACCTCGAAGACCTCCGGAATTTGTTCCTCGTGGTCTATAACAACAAAATTAACTCATTAATACACTACATTATACATTTCAAGTTTAATATCTACCCCCAGTCCAAATGACCGTTTTGCCCCTAACCTTTCACATTTTTACGATTTAGTCCCTAGGCTCGTATAATAAAACACATGCACTTTCTATCTTACCCAAGCCTAGTCGAACACTTTTCCTTCTTATGGTAGCCCACATTTTCCATTATTTTCTCATTTCTACCACATTTACATCTTTTGCAAAATAGTCCCTATAAGGGTTTTTCATGAAAATCAACTAGGAAAAGATGTTTAATACATATTCATCTTTCATATTCCTCCATAATCCATCAAAATACAAGCAACTCATGCATGGGTAAATTTTTAAACATGAACCCTAGCATGAAATATGGGTAGAAATGGAGAGAGTAAGCTACCGGGATTCCAAAAAATACAAAGAGCATGAAAAATGGGGCTTGGGAGCACTTACTATTGAGCTTGGAAAGCTTAAAAACCCTAGCTATGAAAACCCTTGAAATTTTGGTTGGACAAGGTAGAGAATGGGCTGATTTTGGTTTGTTTTTCCCATTTTATTTCATTAAAATACCAAATGACCAAAATGCTTTTATGCCCTTTCCTTAAAATTCCATCCATGTAAGCCCATTTTTGTCCAAAAACTTAGAATTTGGGAAAATTACTCTCCAAGACCTTCTAATTCATAACCCAAAGCAATTTCATACAAATTACTTCTAGAATTCAAGTTTTGAAATTTATTCAATTTAGTCCCTAATTTCCAATTGAACACCTTACTCAAACAATTTCTTCATGAAACTTTAACACATGCATATACTCATATTCTAGGCCTCATAATAATCATAAAGTAAATATTTTGATGTCGGATTTGTGGTCCTGAAACCACCATTCTGACTAGGCCCTATCTCAGGATGTTACATTATGGATTTAGTACTTTTTGTATATAAGTTAAGCCATGTGATTTGGCTTATTTTGGTATCATATTTTGGTTGTGCATAAGTGTTTAATTATGATATATGTTTTGGTAAGAAATAGATGAAATGAAAATGTGCAAATGGTGTTTTGATATGTAGTTGACATATGAATGGATAATGCATGATATTAATTAGGCAATTGAGTACTAAATTGAATTGGTATATTATGTGTATGAAATGTTATAGAGCTTCCAATTGGGTTATAAAAATGTTGTATATTGTGCTTGTGTATACATTTGAAAATAGGGTGGCAAAATGGCTTTGTAAATAGCCTATTTTTGTCCACACGGGTATATGTCTCAGCCGTGTGTGACACATGGTCATGTTACACGGCCGTGTGTCCCCTGGTGTTGAAATTGAATTGAAGTCAGTATGTTCTACACGGCCTAACACACAGGCGTGTAACCGGTCGTGTGGTACAAGCCAGAATACCCTACAGGTTTCGCACGACCTAGCACACGGCCTGGCACATGGTCGTGTGTGGCCACTTCGAAGGGCACACAGGCTAGACACACAGGCATGTGGTTGGCTGTGTGACCTCAAGTCAGTATGCTCTTTAGTTTTCACATGGCCTGGCATACGAGCGTGTTTTCGGCTGTGTGATGTAAGTCAGTATGTATGCCTTGTTTTCATACAGCCTAAGACACGGGCGTGTTTGCTAATAGTGTAAGGCACACGGCCTGCTCACATGGGCATGTGACCTTTGAAATGTTAAAATTTTTCAAAGTATCCAAAATTTTTCTATGTTATCGGGTTAGTCCCGAATTATTTCTAAAGCATGTTTCAGGATTCGTATATCCTTATAAGGGACAATATTATTGTGTTGAATGATATTTGTATATGAATGCATAAATGTATGAGTTATATATGTTAAATGATGTGTATTGATTGGTAATCCCTCGTAATCCTATTCCCGCAACAGATACGGGTTAGGGGTGTTATACATTTGGCCCAAACGACCAACATAGCATGCCTGTGTGGCCCTCATGGCCTCACACACGCCCATGTGGCCCACACACCTGTGTGGTCCACATGACCAAAATAGCTCAGATAGTGTGTCACACACAGTCCCACACGTGACCGTGTGGTGTCGATAATGTTGTGATGCGTGATATTCGTAATAGGTTTTAAAGATTTATAAATGAAATGTTCTTGAGACTAACTTATTATCATGATTAAGGCAAGTGTACCTATCGAACAATAGTATAGTTCAGCAAGACTGGATTTTCGAACCCAAAGGAACTACGAGTACTAGTATTTACTTCCTTTTTATTATCTAGCCTAAAAAATTAAGAGGTTTGGTTATCTAAACTAATTACTAACTAAGAATGCATAGAAAGAAAACTCGGGAAAATACTTTTGGGAAAATTTGATTGATTGAGACAATACCTAAGGAAAAATCCACCTAGACTTCACTTGTTATTTGACTCTAAATCAGACGATTTATTCATTTGACTTGATCCGTAGAAATCCCTAAGTTATATTATTATCTCTCTCGAGACTAATAATGTCTAACCCTAGGTTGAATAATGGAAATCTCTTTCTAATTAACACCCTAAAATTGCATTAACTCGATCTATAGATTCCCTTATTAGGTTTCACCCTAATCCAGCAAAATCTTCTCACCCTATCTCTAGGCACGCAATCAACTCCGCTTAATTATGACAATTTTACTCTTAGACAAGGTCCATTCCTCCTCTAAATAAGAGTGTTAACTTGAATCAATATCCTGGAATATTAAAACAAGAATTAAGGACACATAATTAAGAACAAGTCAAATATTTATCATACAATTCAGATAATAATAACAAGATCTGTCTTAGGTTTCATTCCCCTTAGGTATTTAGGGGGTTTAGTTCATATTTATGAAAGAAAACATCTCAAAAGCATAAAGATAACAAAACATAAGAAAACCCAAAACTCTTGAAGGAACTTGAAGGGAGATCTCCAGTCTTGATGATGAATCCGGCTCTTGAGATGGATCAATCGGCTTTCCTTGAGTAATTCCTTACTTCCTACTCTGTGTCCCCCGTCTAAGTGCATCATTTAAATAGGCTTTGGAATTCCTAAGAGCCGTCAAAATTGGCCTTTTTTGTAACACCCTATACCCGAGACCGTTGCCGGAGTCGAACACGAGGTGCTAACAGACTTAATTCATTTATTTACACAGTCCATTTTAAAATTTCCAGACAAGCTGGCTAACTGCATCACTGTCACCTTAAAAAATCATATCTCGAGTTCCAAAACTCGAAAACTGGTTCTGTAAATATTTCCTGAAACTAGACTCATATGTCCATCTACAAATTTTTTTCTAGAATTTTTGGTCAAGCCAATTAGTACAGTTTATTAGTTAAAGTCTCCCCTATTTCAGGGTTCGACTACTCTGACCTTCAAGCATTACGACTTAGATATCTCCCTGTAAAGGGATTCAATACTTATGTCGTTTGTTTCTAAAGAAACTAGACTCGAAAAGGAATCTGTACATATAGGGAATGACTTCTAATTATCTCTGGTTTATTTATAGTGAATTTCCAAAGTCGGAATAGGGGATCCAGAAATCGCTCTGGCCCTATTTCACGAAAACTTAAACATCTCATAAAATACGACTCATATGATCATTTCGTTACTTTCCTATGAAAATAGATTCATCAAGGTTCGATTACATAATTTATTCACTATTTAATTCTATTCCTACTATTTTTAGTGATTTTTCAAATCCACACTACTGCTGTCAGCATCTATTTTTAAGGTAAACTTTACCTATTTCATGGTTTTCCATGAATCAACTAGAATTTGTCATACATAGCACCAAAATGATCATGATTAACCATTCCAATGGCTAATCGTTACCAAACATTTCCATACCTCTCAATGAACAACATACAAAACGATTATAATGCTATGCTCAAAGTATATATAAGCCATTTTCGCATGGCTATCCAAATATATACATTACCAAAAAGTACATGACTAACAACAAAGGGCAGTCCTATACATGCCATTTTCAAAGTTCAACTAAAAGAGTACCAAAAGGGCTTTGATAGTGTGGACGACTTCGACTTTGACACTCCTGATTCCGATAGCTGACGAACAAAATCTATAAAATAGAAAAATCAAAGCAACGGAATAAGCATTTAATGCTTAGTAAGTTTGAGTAATGAAATTATGCACATCTGAAGTATAGCATTCATATGACTAAACGAATAATTTCATATACACATATTCTCAAAATCATACTTACTTCACATTTCCAACCCTTATATTCATATATATGGGATCAACTTAACTAAAGGCCGGAAGCTTGTTAATCGATTGAGCGAATACTATTTAAAGGGAATCATCTATTCCAATGCATATACGAAACATACCTCATCGTTTGGATTTTATGAGCGTATTAATTGAAATTATTAAAGGGAGATCGCTCATTCTCAAACCAAGTACCTTCGGGATTTAGCCGGATATCGCAACTCGCACAAATGCCTTCGGGACTTAACCCGGATATAGTAACTTGCACACATGCCTTCGGGTCTTAGCCCGGAAATAGTCACTAGCACAAATGCCTTCGGGACTTAGCCCGGATATAGTAACTTGCACAAATGCCTTCGGGACTTAGCCCGGATATCATCCGAATAATCATGTACATATGTCCACAAATCATAACACATTTTTATTTCGTTTTCATTACTAGAACTCAGACACAAGGCACTTATCTACCATTACCATTTTCGGCTCAATAGCCACATACAAAGAGCATGGTTTTGATTCGCTATATAACATGATCTAAACGAATCATGATCTAAGTTCCATTACTCGAAAACTTACCTCGGATATTTTTGAGCAGTTGCGGGTAGGCTATTCGATCGCTTTCTCCTTTCCCTTGTCTGGTCTAGTTCCTCTTTGCTCTTGGGCTTAATTTAAACAAATGAAATTGTTTAATCATTTCGAATATTAAAAGCTTCTTTAAAGCATTTAACCCTTATACTCAATAATGAAACCAAACCATATACATAATTATTTTATCACATCACCTTAAGCACACATATTAACTATCATACATCCATTTCGCAGGCCAAGTTACAAATAAAAAAAATTGCATACACACCAAAAATTTAATTACCCATTTCGACCTTAGAGGGTAACTTCAATGCAAATTGTATATATAATTTTCCATACACGTACCACATTTTTAACAAGCCGAAATTACTCCTACATGTTATCCATTATAATTATTTCATAGATATAAAACATAGCTGAAATATCTTTAGCCTAAATACTATAATAATACCCAAATCCTCAGCTATTTTAACGAACACGACACAAAAGATTAACTAAAACTCCATTCAATTTTAAGGTATTAACCCTACTAAACTCTTATCATGACCATACCTAATCGAATTCAAGTAGAGGATTAATTATAGCCATGTACACCAATATATAATTATAACATGTTTTAATATCTTATATATCTCATTCGGCCCTAACCACACAACTTAACTTTTATATACAAATTCTATCTCATGATAAATTGTAGCAATTTACACATAGGTTACATATTTGTCAAACCATGACCGATTATGTATATAAATTAAATATTTCATATAACGCATAACTCAATGACCAAAATTTATATAATCCTAAATGTCTAAATATGAATATCCCTCAATTCTCTTATAACTTAACCCTTTTTCTCCTTTTATCCTAATACCCATTAGCATTTAGTTCATCAAACCAACATTTAATCCTATTTCCTTTAACACAATTGTATTCGGCAATGACCACATCATTTAACCAACTAAAATAATAAACCACAACATTTAAATTCATCTTATTCTTCTCCCATTTGACCGAATGAATATTTATCAAATGCAACTCAACTAACAACAACATTTTTCTTTCTAAAATGTATATACACTCATACGGCCACTTTCAATTTGTACTTTTCAACCATGAATTCTACTCATTCAAACATCATTTAAGCTACTTAACAAGTAATTAACATCCCAAAAAAAAACTTATCAAAATGACACCAATTTAGCACTTGCCGAATGGATATTTATCTATTGACTCATGAAATTAAACCATGGGTTAAATAAGCTATGTACTTATCAATTTAATCTCATAGTCAATTAAAAAGAAAAATCACAATGCATAACTTAAACTAGGATAGCCATGGCCGAATACCTTGGTTTTTCCTCTTTAAAATTCCCTTTCCCCATTTCGGCAATCAAGAAGAAAGATGAGCATGTATACTTTTTTTTATTGTTTTACTAATCACTTTACTTTAAAATAAAAATAAAGCCATCCCTTATTATAATTCTAAAACAAAACATATATCTTACATCAAACATCATTTATGGCCTGCCACTAAGGAAAATTTGGTGCATTTGACATGCAAATCCCTCATGTCATCACTTCATACATTATTTAGTACTTTAAAATTTACCTATCACCCTTTCAATTTTTATCACATGAGTCCTATCTTAAAAATTTCACATACAAATAACCAAATCAAAGCATGAAACTTTCACACATGATTTACACATATAATAAACACAGAATTTAATAGTTAATTATTTTTATGACTCGGTTTTGTGGTCCCGAAACCACTTTCCGACTAGGGTCAATTTAGGGCTGTCACATTTTTTGAATTGGAATAAACTTGGGCTCAGCAGGGACACACCCGTGTGACACTCCCGTGTGTGATTACTTAAGGTCATGGTCAAGGCTGTTAAATGGGCATGGGAGTGTGATCTACCCATGTAAATCGTGCTTCGACCTTGCCAAAGGGACATGGCCATGTAGTCAACCCATGTGAAGAGGTTCAGGCCATGCCAGAGCCTGTTAAACCTACACGAACGTGTGGTCTACCTGTGTGGTGAACTCTAGGCCATGCTGATTTCCCACGTTGGCCCCTTTTCTCCGTTTTTGGCTCGTTTCTTAGTCCTTTTACTCTTCTATGCTCACCTAAGTATAAAACATGAAGTTAAAGGATTAAGAGCATCGAATTCACCAAATCTAAGGAGAAATCATCTATAAAATGTGTTAAGCATGGGGTAAAAATATGTATAAATTACAGTTTATGAAATACCCTCACACTTAAGCATTTGCTTGTCCTCAAGCAAAACCCTCAACTCACAATCAAAATAAATTCTTCTTAACTTATAATTCCTATTAATAATATCTCAAAATAATCCATAAGTAATCATACATTGAGAATTTGATTGAAAGAACATCAAAGTTTCGAACATTCCAAGTTGAGTATTTTATCATGAAAGCATAAGTGTCTCCCCTCATCTAAGTAATTACCTTCGACTCAAAATATCAAAGAGTTTTGCATCTTCACTAAAGATTCACTCAAATCACTCGAGGTATTTAAGGACAATACATGAAGCACTCAATAGTCAATAATGAAAAGTTATTACCATAGTCTTGCATGAAAATCAAATCTCCACCACTATATATTGAGATGAACATCAATCAAAAGGTCTTTAAAGGGTTGTAACGTGGCCTTGGTTAGAGGGTGTGGTCACAAGCTAAAAGAAAAGGTTAGAATCGAGATTAAATTGAAAAATTTCCTAACTCAAAAAAGTAATTAAACATCAATTGAGTACAAGTGAGCTTCTTCTAAGAAGATGGAATTTAGATTCTGCGGCTCAACAATACTGAATTACTACTAATATGTAAGTATGAATTTTTTTAAAAGAACAAGTCAAAATACAAAATAGAATAAAACATATCTAAGCAACTATTCCAACTCAAATCTCAACAAAAATAGGGATAAAATTAATTTAGGGGAATTCAACAATCATGAGTTATGGATTAATATTAGGGGTAAATCAATGAATGGTTTGTTAGGCTCAAGGGGGTTCACTAAGGGTTAATTGTGAAGGTAGGCTTTTATGGAGTGAATGGGTTAAACCTAAGTGCCTTTATCATCTTGACATATCAAATCAAATGGTGTGGTCTTGACATGCATAATCAAGCAAGTTCTAGAATAACAAGTCAAGATTGACGCACTCAAAGCAACAATAAAAGTGAGCATGAAAGAAATAATAGATGCTCTAAAGGTTCAAAATTTCACAAAAATTATGACTTTTAATGTTTAAACTTGTGAATCTCAACTCAAGATAATACCTAAACTTGGGAGAAACAACCTATAAAATTTTAAATTCAAAAGTCAACTTATCGTGCTTGATTCTCTAATATCTTAAAGTTTAAACAATCAATGCATGAATGCCTAAGTTTTAATTCAAGACATATCAATAAAAATCATAAATTAATCAAAATTCATTCTAATCACGGCATGAGAAGCTCACATGAGAATAAGACAAAATTCAGGGATTTCTAATGATGATATGAAAGACCCCCCACACTTAAGATGTACATTGCCCTCAATGTACAAAGAGAGATATATTGACAAAGATAGATATATAATCATAAGATAGAGAGAGAAGTGAAACTTCCTAAATGATGCATGGACTCCTTGAATTGGAGTCATGAAGAATGAACAGCGAAAGCAATGATAAGGGTGGAGGAGGATACTCCGGTGGTGGTAGAGGTTGGGTTCTACAAATGTTGCGCCAAAAGAATATTATATCTCAAATTGGCTATGGTCGTGGTCGAGCAGGGCATGGCAATCATGGAGAACCTTTCCCAGTGGAGTTTCAAGTTCCTGAGTAATAGTGAGCTTTGGAACTCTTTATAACTGTGATAGAATCAGGAACGTTTTTAAGAAATATATAAGGAAGAATAATTATTCGTAACGAAATAGCCAAAATTTAAAATTGTAAAATAATAATTATAAAACCTAATAAAAACAAGCTTAAAAAAATAAAAAGTAGTATTAAATTAAAATAAAAGGAACAACATAAAATAATAAATAAAAGTTTTTAAACATCTTCATCGGTAGATGGTTCGCGAGGTGGGGGTGGCAATGAGATGTGGAAGTGCTGACAAATTTGCTGTAGAGTAGCATCGATGTTATCGAAGCACTAAAAATACTATTGCTCGAATCGAGTAAGGCACTCAGAGATGTCAGCGTATGAAGCCGCCGCATAAACTGGACAAGAGAGGGGTAGTGGCTGAGTCGGTGGATCCTCATGACGTGGAGGGACATCATCAGGAATGTCCTCTGGGTCATCCTCCTCGGTGGACTGGGCGAGACAGTACTGAGGAGGGTATGTGCCACGTCGTTTCTCGATCATCGTCAAACTTAGCATGCTCGAGATGCCCTGTGGGGACATCTGGCCGATGAGAGTAAGGGAGGATGATTAGGCTGCTGTGTTGAGGAGCCTGAAGTACCGAGCCAATCGAGTCACATAGGGCCCGATAGAGATGACCCCTCTTTTGTGCCGCTCTGTCTAATGGTGAATGGCAAAGGCAATAAAGTAGGCGAGGTCGATGACGTGCCCGTTCGCCATACTCCATAAGAAATAGGCGTCGTGGGTGGTGACGACGCCGGTGCTTTCTCGTCTCCCTGTCAGAGTGTTAGCCAAGATGGCATGTAGATACCTCAAGGAAGGAGGGAGAGCCGATGCCTTGGAGTGGCTAGGATCGTAGGTGGCTGAGGCAGGGACGAGGTCCCTCCAACATTTCGAGGGGGAGTAGTGGATGTGGCGGTGGAGGGTGTCGAGGTCATTGTCGTCCATAAACTTTTCCGTGTACAGCCCTAATGCAATCCCAAACTCGGGTACGCTCAACTGGCATACTAGACCACCGAGGCGGAACTAGACTGTTCCAGGATCGTTGAAGTCGGTCATGACGGTCTGAAGATGCAACGTCCAGCAGAGTTCTAATATAAACTCGAGATACGTCGGCTCGATGATCTTGAAGAAGAGCCCCCAAGGGTCAGTCGTTAGGAGGGCTCAGACCGCGTCAGTCAATTAAATCTGCTCGACTGCGGCCTAGTCAATGCAGCGGCCCACACCTAGGGGTTGGGCCCGTAATATTTGATATAATTCCTCCTGGGGTCCCAAGGGAACCTGGAGGAATGGGTGTCTAATCTCCGTGGTAGGACCCGAGGATGACGCTGCTCCTTTCCTCTTCTTCAAGGCGAGAACAGTGGTCTTCTTACCACTTGAGGACGACATTGTACCTGCATTGAAAAATCAAAGTTCAATCAATATGCCCCAAGAATAGTATGAAAAATCAAGGCTAAATATGAATATTTTATGAGATTTACGTACGAGATGATAAAAACTCAAAAACCACTAAATATATCAAGTTAGAGGATTATGGAAATAATGAATGAATGCATGTGAGTAGGCATAAATTTCATGGAAACAAGGAAAAATGAAAGAGTATAGCATAATGGAGTAACTAAAATGAAAAAAAAATTATTAAACAAGCATTAGTATTTTACTATTCTAACTATGAATATTCAAAAATAGTTCAATATAGCAAAGGAATCATGAAATAAGCAACATATTAGAGAAAGTAGAGACAAAAGAGTAAACAAACGCAAAAAGAAGGAACTTGGGGCGTCAAAATCGGTGTTGTAGGCGGCGCATGGGTGTGGGGTAGGGCGTGTGGAGTAACAGCGGCTAGAGTTAGGGATTTTTGGGGAGGAAGATGATGAATAGTGAGAGGTTTTTATAGATTTTAGGGCACACGGCCGTGGGACACGCCCGTGTGGCCCAATTTTTGCCCCTGTGTTTCGCGAATTTTAAATTTGGGCGCGTCTGACATTCGGCCCATGCCAGTGTTGCTTGGGCGTGTGGGTGCACACGGTTGTGTCGCACGGCCGTGTCTTGCTTCGCTCGCTTCTCCCACACCCGTGTACATAGGTCCATGCCCGTGTTCATTATGACAGTGTCAACTACGAGTGGAGGGCATGGGCCTGTCACACGCCCGTGTTACATTCTCAGTTTCAACCACGGTTTCAAGACACGGGCGTGTCTCATGCCCATGTTGTTTTGGAAGTTTCACCCACGGCCATGTCGCACGGTCGTGGCAACTTATCGCATCCCGTATTGGGGAAAAATCTTGCCCTATTTTCACACGGTCGTATCATACGGCCGTGTCTCCATCTATGGTGTGAGCACAGCCTAAGGCACACCCATGTGCCTGGCCATATGGATGGGAAACCTTGTGTTTCAAGGCTTAGTTAATAGGTTAGATGTGAAAAACTAGATTTAAATAAGTCATTATTGTTAATGCTCGGGTTGCCTCTCGAAAGGCGCTTATTTATAGTCTTAAGCTGGACTTACCTCTCTTCTGCATGGTCAAGGTGGTGCGAGGAGTTTACACTCCTCATCCCTACTATCAACTTTATCAACATAAGGTTTAAGACTAGTATTGTTTACCTTAAAAGTATCAAATTTGGGATAAATTACCTCGACTGTACCATATAGGAAAATACTGAGTATCGTAAGAGGAATTTCTTCATTAGGTTCAGAAGTGGTAATAAGAGGATTTGTTGTATCTAGTAGTACTTTGTCTCCAACCTTAAGTTGATTTGGTGAGGTATTGAGCTCGTCCTGGCTCGGTTTCAGTTTTATCGGGTGTTCTCGATTTCTATGTCTGCCATTCATCTAACTCCTCGATCTGTAGCCTTCGTTCTTCATAGGTAGGTCCTTTGTTGTTGTTTAAACATGGCTCATATGCATTCTCCGTAACTGTTTCCTGTATAGAGGGTTTCACCACATGATCAGTACTAGTAGAATGATTTATACAACCACTTTCAATTTTTTATGTGTTACTCGAATTACGAGCTTGAAGGGTGATTATTTTGTTTCTCACACGAAGTGTGAGTTCACCTGTGCCAACATTAATAATGGTTCTAGCAGTCACTAAAAAGGGTCATCCTAAAATTAAACATATGTTACTATCCTCTTCCATGTCTAGAACAACAAAGTCTACTGGTTATATAAATTTATCGATCTTAACAAGAACATCTTCAATGATACCCCTAGGAAATCTAATGGTTTTATCAGCCAATTGAATGCTCATCCTAGTTTGTTTGGGTTTCCCAAGACCTAGCTGTTTAAACATTTTATAAGGCATAACATTAATGCTTACCCCTAAGTCAGCCAATGCATGATGAACATCTAAACTACCAATTAAACAAGGAATCGTAAAACTCTCTGGATCCTTCAATTTGTTGGGTAGCTTATTCTGTAATATGGCTGAGCAAACTGCATTCAACTCCACATGCGACGCCTCATCCAACTTTTGTTTATTTGTTAAAAACTCCTTTAAAAACTTGATTGTGTTTGGCATCTGCGAAAGGGCTTCAATAAATGATAAGTTAATATGTAGTTTCTTTAAAAGTTTAAGGAATTTACCAAATTGTTCATCTGATCGGTCTTTCCTTGTTGCATTGGGGTATGACACACGAGGTTTATATTTTGTACTCATCGGCTTTGGGTCATTGTGGCCTACCTCATTCTTACCTTTGCTTACCACTGTTTCTGGCCTTGGTTTTGCTACTAACCCTTCCTCATCTTGAATTGCAATCATGTTGAGTTGCTCCTTTGGGTTAGATTCAGTGTTGCTTGGCAAGCTGCCTTGTGGTCATTCAGAAATCAACTTGGCGAGCTATCCAATCTGAGTTTCGAGCCCCTGGATTGATGCTTGTTGATTTTTGAGTGCTGCCTCGGTATTTTAAAAATGAATTTCTGACACTGAGATGAATTTTGTTAGTATCTCCTCAAGGTTCGGCTTTTTCTCTTATTGGTAGGGTGGTTGTTGGAAACCCAAAGGATGTTGTGGTATTTGATTTCCTTGACCGTCCCACGAGAAATTGGGATGGTTCCTCCAACCTGCATTATCAGTGTTACTATACGGGTTATTTTGGGGTCTAGAGTTATTTTTGCCCATATATTGGACTTGTTCCTCCTTGATGCTAGGGTTGAAGGGTTGATATTCTGTGCATGCTCCTCCTCCATTCGAATCGCTCTTCATCACTGGATGTACCTGGGTAGAACCACACAAGCTGTCAATATTTTTATTTAAGAGTTCTACTTGGTTAGATAGCATAGTAACCGCGTCAAGGTTGAAAACACCGGCTGCTTTCGCCGGCTTTGTTCTCATAACTTGCCACTGATAGTTATTCAGTGACATCTCCTCAATAAATTCGTAAGCCACCTTAGGTGTCTTATTATTGATAGTTCCTCCAGTGGCTACATCAATCATCTGCCGAGTTGAAAGATTCAGGCCATTATGAAACGCTTGAATCTGTAGCCAAAGCGATAACCTATGGTGAGGGCACCTTCTCAAAAAGTCCTTGTATCTCTCCCATGCATCGTAGAGTGTTTCTAAATCCAGCTTCACAAAAGATGAGATATCATTATTTAATTTGGCTGTTTTAGCCGGCGGAAAATATTTTAATAAAAAATTTTCGGTCATTTGTTCCCAAGTAGTGATTGACCCTCGTGGTGACGAGTTCAACCATTGTTTAGCATTATTCCTTAACGAAAAGGGAAAAAACCGAAGGCAAATGGCGTCATCAGAAATGCCATTAATTTTAAAAGTATCACAAAATTCTAAGAAATGTGCTAAGTGAGCGTTGGGATCCTCGTCTTGCAAACCATCAAACTAAACAAACTGTTGTATTATTTGAATTGTGTTAGGTTTCAGTTTAAAATTATTTGCAGCAATAGCAAGTCTAACTATACTTGACTCAGTTCCTGTTAAATTAGGTTTAGCATAATCATACATAATGCGTGGAGTAGGATTCTTATTTACTGGATCAGCAGCAGTCGCAGGAGGTAGCGAATTTTCTTGGTTTTTAGCCATCTCCTCGGTTGTGGTTGAAGTATCGTCTTCTTGCTCATCCTCTGTATATCTTAGGCTGTACCTTATTTCTCTCTGGTTTCTGCAAACTGTGCAGTCGATCTCACCATTAAAAAGTAGTGGTCCTGACGGGTTTCTTCTGGTCATAAACTAGAAAAACCTGTCAGAAGAAAATAAATGAAGAATTAGAAAAGAAAATAAAAATTTAAATTGTAATAAAAGTAAAATGGCTAAAGTAATAAAAATAGAGTGTTCCTAATATCCTAGTTCCCCGGAAACGGTGCCAAAAACTTGATGCGTGATATTCGTAACAAGTTTTAAATATTTATAAATGAAACGTTCTTGAGACTAACTTATTATCACGATTAAGGCAAGTGTACCTATCGAGCAGTAGTATAGTTCAGCAAGACTGGATTGTCGAACCCAAAGAAACTACGAGTACTAGTATTTACTTCCTTTTTATTATCTAGCCTAAAAAATTAAGAGATTCGGTTATCTAATCTAATTACTGACTAAGAATGCACAGAAAGAAAACTCAGGAAAATACTTTTGGGAAAATTAGATTGAATGAGACAATACCTAAAGAAAAATCCATCTAGACTTCACTTGTTATTTGACTCTGAATCAGACGATTTATTCATTTGACTTGATCTGTAGAAATCCCTAAGTTATATTATTATCTCTCTTGAGACTAATAACGTCTAAACCTAGGTTGAATAATGGAAATCTCTTTCTAATTAACACCCTAGAATTGTATTAACTCGATCTATGGATTCCCTTATTAGGTTTCACCCTAATCCAGCGAAATCTTGTCACCCTATCTCTAGGCGCGCAATCAACTCTGCTTAATTATGACAATTTTACTCTTAGATAGGGTCTATTCCTCCTCTGAATAAGAGCGTTAACTTGAATCAATATCCAAGAATATTAAAACAAGAACTAAGGACACATAATTAAGAACAAGTCAAATATTTATCATACAATTCAGATAATAATAACAAGATCTGTCTTAGGTTTCATTCCCCTTAGGTATTTAGGGGGTTTAGTTCATATTTATGAAAGAAAACATCTCAAAAGCATAAAGATAACAAAACATAAAAAACCCAAAACTCCTGAAGGAACTTGAAGGGAGATCTCCAGTCTTGATGATGAATCTGGCTCTTGAGATGGATCAATCGACTTTCCTTGAGTAATTCCTTACTTCCTACTTTGCATCCCCCGTCTAAGTGCCTCCTCGGGTGTTTAAATAGGCTTTGGAATGCCTAAGAACCCTCAAAATTGTGTTTTTTTGAATTGGAATAAACTTGGGCTCGGCAGGGACACGCCCGTGTGCGATTACTTAAGGCCGTGGCCAAGGCTGTTAAATAGGCACGGACGTGTGATCTACCCGTGTAAATCATGCTTCGACCTTGCCAAAGGGACACGGCAGTGTAGTCAACTCGTGTGAAGAGGTTCAGGCCATGCCAGAGCCTGTTAAACATACACGGGCGTGTGGTCTATCCATGTGGTGAACTCTAGGCCGTGCTGATTTCCCATGTTGGCCTGTTTTCTCTGTTTTTGGCCCGTTTCTCGATTCATTTACTCTCCTATGCTCACCTAGGTATAAACCATGAAATTAAAGGATTAGGAGCATTGAATTCACCAAATCTAAGGAGAAATCATCCATAAAATGTGTTAAGTATGGGGTAAAAATATGTATAAATTATGGTTTATCATGTTATTTTTTGGCTTTCATTGTTAGCTTATTTTCAGGTTTCTCGTTACTCACCTGGTTGGATTTTGATGCCGAATCACATACGAGTAAACCACAAACCTAAATTGATAGAAAATACATTCCATCAACACATTCCTTGTAACACCCCGTACCCGAGACCGTTGCCGGAGTCAGACACGAGGGGTTTGCGGACTTAACTCACTTATTTGCACAATCCATTTTAAATTTCCAGACGAGCTGGCTAACTGCGTCACTGTCACCTTAAAAATCATATCTCGAGTTCCAAAACTCGAAAACCAGTTCCGTAAATTTTTCATGAAACTAGACTCATATATCCATCTAAAAGAATTTTTTTAGAATTTTTTGTCAAGCCAATTAGTACAGTTTATTAGTTAAAGTCTTCCCTGTTTCAGGGTTCGACTACACTGACCTTCATGCATTACGACTTGGATATCTCCCTGTACAGAGCTTCAATACTGATTCCGTTTGTTTCTATAGAAACTAGACTCAAAAAGGAATCTATACATATATGGAATGAATTCTAAATGTCTCTGGTTAATTTATAATGAATTTCCAAAGTCGGAATAGGGAATCCAGAAACCGTTCTGGCCCTATTTCGCGAAAACCTAAATATCTCTTAACATACAACTCATATGATCATTTCGTTTCTTCCATGTAAAAGTAGATTCATCAAGGTTTGATTACATAATTTATCCACTATTTAATTCTATTCCTACTATTTTTAGTGATTTTTCAAATATACATCACTGCTGCTGTCAGCATCTGCCTTTAGGGTAGACTTTACCTATTTCATAGTTTCCATGATTCAACTAGCCCTTTAGCATATATAGCCCAAAATATAATCATGATGAACCGTTCTAATGGCTAATCGTTGCCAAACATTTCCATGCCTCTTAATGAACATATACATTCAAGATGATTATAACATTATGCTCAAAATATATATAAGCCATTTTCGCATGGCTATCCAAATATATACAACACCAAAGTACTTGACTAATAACAAAAAAGGGGTGTCCTGCACATGCCATTTCAAAGTTCAACCAAAAGTGTACCAAAACGAGCTTTGATAGTGTGGGCGACTTCGACTTCAAAAATCCCGAGTCCGATAGCTGAAGAACCAAAATCTATAAAAGAGAGATTTACAGAAGCGGAGTAAGCATTTAATGCTTAGTAAGTTTTGAGCCATAAAATTTGACACAACTAAAATGTAGCATTCATATGGCTAAATGGATAATTTGACATGCACAAATTCTCAATATCATACTTACTTCACATTACCAACCCTTATATTCATACACAAAAGATCAACATAGCCAAAGGCCGGTAGCTCATTTATCGATTGAGCGAATACTTATTTGTAAGGGATCAACTAATTCAAAGCACATACGAAACATAACTCATCGCTGGGATTTTACGAGTGTATTAATTGAAACTATTACAGCAAGGTCGCTCATTCCCAAGCCAAGTACCTTCGGGATTTAACCGGATATAGCTACTCGCTCGAATGCCTTCAGGACATAGCCCGGATATAGTAACTCGCACGAATGCCTTCGGGACTTAGCCCGGATATAGTAACTCGCACGAATGCCTTCGGGACTTAGCCCGGAACTAGTCACTAGCGCAAATGCCTTCGGGACTTAGCCCGGTTATCATCCAAATATTCATGCACATATCAACAAATCATGACACATTTATATTCCATTTTCATAATCAGAGTTCAAACACAAGTCACGTATTAAGCAATCCCATTTTCGGCTCACTAGCCACATACAAACAGCATGGTTTAGTTTGCTTTATGACACGATCTCTATGCACATACGGCTACCCGTCACACGTATAGACAATTTAACTCAGCATAAAATTCAAGTAGAATCATCATATCACCGTATATTTGTTACGCTCATACGTCATGACTTAATCAAATCGTAAACTAAGTCGCGTTACTCGAAAACTTACCTCGGGTGTTGTCGAACGATTTCGATGGCTATTCGACCACTTTTTCCTTCCCTTTATCGGATTTAGATCCCCTTTGCTCTTGAGCTTAATTTAAACAAATAAATTCCTTTAATTATTTTTCACTTGGGCAATTCCATTCAATACATGTATGTCATACAATTTAAGTACAATGACCTTGCTCAATACTATTTAAACATCATGCATTACCAAATTTCATCAACACCATCTAACTTCATATAGAAACACATATCGTCCTAGGTCGGTACACAGGTCAAATGCATCATTTAAATTGTCAAAGTCCACAATTTAGTCATATTTCTCTATCATAGTTTCTTCACTTGAACCGAATTAGCAAGCCCATATAGTCCTTGGCCGAATGCTATTTAACCCAAGTCACCAAGAATTTCATTATTTAACACCTTAGATATCCATAGCTAAATAGGTTATTTGTACATACATATATATACATAAGTGCATAGATACTATGTTACTAACAATTATGTCCTTACTTAGCAGCCGAACCAATATACACATTACTTCATATCTACCCGTCACGTTTTCTCTACTTAAACTGAATAAACTTGCACATAAGGTCCTTGGCCGAACCTCACTAAAAACAAGTCAACCAAAATCTTAGTATTTATCTTGTGTATAACCTTATTTACCTTCCAAAAATCACAAAAACATCAAACTCTTAATGTTTATGTACAAGGCCGAATCTTAACATGATCCAACCTCCAACTCATTCCTTTCAATAACCAAAACCGAATGCTCAAGCCATCACCGAGATTTCGAAATTTTGCCATGGTTTGTGTAAGAAATTAGCTAATTAACTAGAAACAAGTTTAAAACTTAAGAATTTAATACAACATACTAACCTCCCCTTAAGCTCAAGGTGACCGAAACCTCTCTTCTTCCTCCTTTCAAACCGGCCAAGAAGAACCAAAGGATGAAGCCTTTCCCTTTTTTTTTTATTTCTAGTTTCGGCAAAATGGGGGAACAACCACACACTTTTTTTTTCTTTTTTTTCATCATATTCCCTTTCATTATTTTATCATACCTCCCATGAAACACTAACTTAACATGTTTATGACATGTTTTTGCCCATCACACTTGGTCCACCATACTTGTCATGGCCGGCCACTACTAATTAGGGGGGAAAATTGACATGCAAGTCCCCCCTTTTTATTTCATGCACTAATAGATCCTTATGTTTTGACCTATCACATTTCAAAATTTTCTCACATAAGTCCTATTTACTAAAATTCACCTACAATTAAACAAAATTCAAATATGAAATTTTCACACATGCATATATACATATAATAAGCATCAAATAATTATTTTTATGACTTGGTTTTGTGGCCCCGAAACCACTTCCCGACTAGGGTCACATTAGGGCTGCCACATTCCTTAATCTAATCTAGATGTGAAATCGACAACAACATGGCCAAATTATGCTAATCGAAATTCATAATGCCACATTAAACGACTTACCCACAATGCAACAGTCGAACACCACTGAACTAGATTCTTGGAGGATAAATTGCCTCTTAAATATCACCTAGAAATCTTCAAACGATTAATAAGAAATACCTGACTACACACACCCCGTCTGAAACCAAAGATAATGAAATACCAAATAATACAAGAACATGTTACTTATACGAGATAGGGTAGTAAACAAATTAATCACCACAATTGGAGAACTCAAATAACCAAAAAAAGAAAGTCCAAAATTTTGGAGTGGAAAAGCAAATTAAAAAAAGTGACAGATTTTTGCAATTACTCCAGAAGAACAGACGTGAAGCAAAAGAAATGGGAAAGTGTGTAAAACTAATTGACACGTGAGTAAATGGGAAGGAATTTTGAAAATATTATTTTTATGATTATTATACCCCACAAAATCTACCAATTTATCTTAACTAACCCTTAACCTTGTTATTATCCTACAAATTCTTTTCTCTGCTTCTTCTTTTTTAGTGTTTAATTTCATCCCAAACACCACAAGCTGAACATTTCACAAAGTCATTAGCAAAAACTAAATAACCCCACTTGCCCCCACAGAGACTCAACCCAAAGCCTCTAAAAAATTAACAAGGCCATTAACCATTGAAGCAAGTATATATCATATGACAAACTTTCACAAATTACAAATCAAAACTTCGGGACGTTACAACTCCCCTCCCCTAAAAGAAATTTTAACCTCGAAATTTACCTGATTCAAACAGATATGGATATTGTTGTCGAATTGAATCCTCAAGTTCCTAAGTGGCTTCCTCTGTGCCATAATTGTTCCATAAAACCTTAACTAACAGAATAGAATTTCTCCTCAAAACTTTAACGTCTCAATCCAGAATCTGAACCGGCTTCTCCTCTAATGTCAAATCCGATCTAACCTCAATCTCCTCAACAGAAACAATATGAGATAGGTCAGATCAATATCGCCTCAACATGGAGACATGGAACATATCATGAATGCGGTTCAGCTCTAGGGGGTAAAACCAATTGACAGATTTTTGCAATTACTCCAGAAAAACAGACGTGAAGCAAAAGAAATGGGAAAGTGGGTAAAACCAATTGAAACGTGAGTAAATGGGAAGGAATTTTGAAAATATTATTTTTATGATTATTATACCCCACAAAATCCACCAATTTATCTCAACTAACCCCTAACCTTGTTATTATCCTACAGATTCTTTTCTCTTCTTCTTCTTTTTTAGTGTTCAATTTCATCCCAAACTCCACAAGCTAAACATTTCACAAAGTCATTAGCAAAAACAAAATAACCCCACTTGCCCCTACGGAGACTCAAACCAAAGACCTCTAAAACATTAACAAGGCCATTAACCATTAAAGTAAGTATATATCACATGACAAACTTTCTCAAATTACAAATCAAAACATCGGGGCGCTACAACTCCCCTCCCCTAAAAGAAATTCCGGCCTCAAAATTTAGCTGAGTCAAACAGATATGGATATTGTTGTCAAATTAAATCCCCAAGTTCCTCAGTGGCTTCCTCTGTGCCATGATTCTGCCATAAAACCTTAACTAACGGAATAGATTTTCTCCTCAAAACCTTAACGTCTCAATCCAAAATCTGAATCGGCTCCTCCTCAAATGTCAAATCCGGTCTAACATCAATCTCCTCAACAGAAACAATTTGAGATAGATCAGATCAATATCGCCTCAATATGGAGACATGGAACACATCATGAATGCAGTTCAACTCTAGAGGTAGCTCTAACTGATAGGCGACTGGACCCACACATTTCAAAATTCTATATGGCCTAATGAACCTAGGGTTCAACTTGCCCTTACATCCAAACTATAGATTTTTTTTCCATGAGGATAACATAAGGAAAACATAATCACCTATAGAATAATCGATGTCCCTCCTTTTCAAATCTGTATAAGACTTCTGTCTATTAGAAGTTGCCTTACGATGATCCCAACTCAATCTAATTTTATCCTCAGTCTTAGAAACCAACTCAGGACCCAAAACCCATCGCTCACCCAACTCAATCCAACACAACGAAGTACGCCATTTATGACCATATATATCATCGTAAGGTGCCATCTGAATACTAGACTAGAAACTGTTATTATAGGCCAACTCAGCTAATGGCAGAAACTCCTCCCAACTACCTCAAAAATCGATCACACAACTCCGAAGCATATCTTCTAGTATTTGACCTACCCTCTCAGATCGACCACCTATCTGAGGATGGAACACAGTACTAAAGTCTAATCTTGAACCCAGAGTCTCATGAACTTTCCTCCAAAATTGAAAAGTGAAGTGACGATCTCTATTAGAAATAAACGAAGGCAACTGGTGCTCAACCTTAACTTCCTAGCAAGTCAGACATCGAGAAACAAAATTCGTAACCTCACGTTTTAAACCAGGCCACCAGTACAATTCATGGGGATCCCGATACATTTTATTCCCACTGGGATGCATAGCATAAAGGCTACTCTGCGCTTCCCGCAGAATGGGCTGCCTCAAATCAAAATCATTAGGTATACGAACTCGTCCTCGAAAACACAAAATCTCATTACTGTTCAGCCTAAAATCAGTAGTACATCCTTCCTCGACCTGACAGAATCGTAGAACCAGAGAATCATTCCTCAACTATTTATCTCGAATCTGGTCAATCCAAGTCGGCTTAACTTGCAACTCAGCTAATTGATTCCCATCATCAAACAAACTAAGGCGAGCAAACATCACTCTTAAATCAGATATTGTTCTACGACTAAGAGCATCAACCACCACGCTGACCTTACAGAGATGAAACTCAATAGTATAGTCGTAATCCTAAGCAACTCAACCCATCTATGTTACCTAAGGTTTAACTCCTTTTGGGTAAAGAGATACTTGAGGCTCTTATAATCTACATAAATGATACACCTCTCACTATATAAATAACGCCTCCAAATTTTTAAGTTGAAAACAATCGTGGCCAACTCATGATCTTGTGTACAGTAGATGCCTTCGTGTGACTTAAGTTGTTAAGACACATAAGGCACTAGTCTACTATCTTGCACAAGAGCAGAACCCAAACCGATGTGAGATGCATCACTGTATACCACAAATTCCTTACTGGATTCAGATTATATCAAAACAGGGACCTAAGACAAAATGGATTTGAGCTTCTCGAAGCTCGATTGCTACTCATTAGTCCATACAAACAGGGCGTGCTTACGCAATAGCTTAGTTAGATGAGTTGAAATTAATGAGAACCCCTCGACAAACCTCCAATAATAACCTACTAGCCCAAGAAAACTGCGAATCTCAGAAACATTTCTAAGCTGTATCCAGTCAAGCACAGCTCGATTTTCTTAGGATCAACTTGGATCCCCTCCGTAGAAACTATATGCTCTAGAAAAGTCACCTCCCTCGACCAGAATTCACATTTGCTCAGATTAAAGAGCTGTTTCTCATGGAGTATTTGAAGAACTACTCTAAGATTCTCATCATGATCATCCTCACCCTTAGAGTATACCATATTGTTGTTGATGAAGACCACAAAAAACTGATCCAAAAATGGTTGGAACACCTTGTAACACCCCTCGCCCGTATCCCTCGCCGGAACAGGGTTCGAGGTGTTGCCCGACTTAAACTCAGTCAATCACACAAAAACTGTGCCAAAAAATTTCAATCAATTTAAAACTTTTCTTTTCACATGCAATCTGTCCCATATATGGGCTTACGAGGCCCAAAACATCACTAGCCAACATAGGCCAATTTACATGGCCAAAACACTTTATCAATACAAGCCACCACCTTTGGCTAAATTATAATATCACATACTCAACATTAAAACCCTATACATGCCATAGACTCGAAATACTAGGATTTACTTACACCATTAGCGTGAGCTCGACAGTATGATAATATCTCCAGCGAACTCCAACCCGAGCAAGTAACTGGAGCCAACAATCTATAAAACAGAGGAATGTAACAACGGAGTAAGCATTCATAAGCTTAGTAAGTTTTAAGCAATGCAAACAAATAAACGCAATTATATTTCGATTATTCAATTTCTCAAGCGGCCATATTCTAGGTATATTGCCATCTGGCCGAATATACACATGCACATAATGCACATTCAGCATTCTTATAACACTTAATCTGAATTCGTATAACATAAATAAATCAAATACCTTCACATACTTTCACAACTTGACTAGATGTATCATGATCATAGATATAGTTATAACATTTGTTCACATATGTATTACATTACACACTTATGATTCACTTCAAATCAAACTCACATATGAATACATAATGCATACCTGGCCCACTTAACGTATTGAGTATATTCATTTGTCAATCTAACACAAGGTACCTTAGTCTTAGACTTTTCTCTAATCACTGGCATTTCGCCTGCTAGGCTCGAGGCCCGATATCATTTCACCGGCATTATAGCCTGCTAGGCTCGAAAGCCCGAATAGTATCTCACCGGCATTATAGCCTGCTAGGCTCAAAGGCCCGAATAATATCTCACCGGCATCATAGCCTGCTAGGCTCAAAGGCCCGAATAGTATTTCACCGGTATCATAGCCTGCTAGGCTCAAAGGCCCGAATAGTATTTCACCGGCATCATAGCCTGCTAGGCCCGAAGTCCGATATCATTTTTCGATAAACAATTCACCTGTTCTTTCCCACATTCATAACTTATACTTCAATCATGTATAACTTATATCATCAATCACTAACAGTTATCTCATCGAAGTTTACATTTAATCACTTTAGTACCAAGCCACATTCGGCTACCACAAATGACTAATAATAATAATTTTTTACACATCATGGTTTCCTTTAGATATTTAATCATCACAAATCGTGATATCTCTACCAGCACATATACAGCATAGTTTATTCATTGTAACACTCATTTCGTGCATCAAATTTCCAAATCCAATTCAACTTAAGCATAATAGCCATAATCGGCTTATAGCCTTAAATCATTACATATTCGACACATTAACTAAATAAAATTTACATTCTCTTTGCCATATTAATTTAACTCTTAGGCATATAAAAAGGAATCAAGCTTAAACACTTAAGAACTTACCTCGAATGTTGCCGAACGATTACAACGGCTATTCGATTACTTTCTCTTTTCCCTAATCCGAATTTGCCCCTCTATGCTCTTGAGCTTAAATTCAACAATTTTAAACTAGTCATTATTCTACTATTCAAGCATCACTTTCAAAATATAATATATATATTCGACTTCCACACCTACAGATCATAGTAAGCCTATAAGAAATCAATAAGCAACTCATTAACAAATTTTTGTCAATGTTTACCACATAATCAAAATTTCACTGTAAGCTATCTTCCTGAGCAACAGTTACTAAATCATTTATAACTAGAGTTACGAAACTCCAAATCAATTTCTGTTAATTTTCCTTGAAAATAGACGCATATATCTTCTATCCATAAAATTTTCAGAATTTTTGGTTTGGCCCATCAATACCATATTTTTCTTAAAGTTTCCCCTATTTCACTGTTTGGCTAATCTGACCACTCTTCACTACGAATCAAATTTCTCATTGTACAGAATTCAAAATATGTTATTGTTTATTTCATTTGAAACTAGACTCACTAAGGAGTCTAAGCATATAAATTTCATCTTATTACCATTTTTTTACAATTTATAATGATTTTATAAAAACGGAATAGAGGATCTAGAAGTCATTTTGACCCTGTCCCACATCACTTCAAATATCTCATTATCAGCAATTCTTTTTCTTACACGGTTTCTTTTATAAGAAACTATACTCATTAGGCTTTAATTACATAATTTATTCAACTTCTAACTCATCTCCCACAATTTATGGTGATTTTCCAAAATCACGTTACTGCCGCTGTCCCAAGCAGATTTATTACCAATTCACTCTTTCACACATACCTTGCATGCATGTTATTTAAACATGCATATCACAAATCAATCATCACATACCTATAATTTCACTTAAGCATAAACTTCATTTCATCATTTTAAAGCACAAACATTACTCAATATTATCCAAATTCACATTCGGCCATAATACACACAACATGTTAACCGATTTTCCCACTTAGCATCTAATGCACATCCATGCTCACAAATACACATCATCGAGTTCTCACTAAAGACATTTCATTTCTATACATATAAATCATGCATCATAATTTAAATATTTACATAATTTCATATATCCAGTACTCACCTATATTTTGTATTAAAATTTGATATCAATGTCACTGATTTTCATTTAATTTACCATACAAGATCATGCAACATGATAGCTCAATTTTAAGTACATGAGTTCTTGTCCGGGTTGAAACGGTATAACAACTCTAGTGTATAGACGGTTTGAATACCAGACACATTTAACCTACCTAAACAAAACACTCCAGTGTGCATTTGAACATGTTGAATTCTAGCATGCATTCGGACACTTAAAAATTCAGCATACATTCGAACATCAAAATTTCACTAGCTGACAGCAAATAATTTTCAGACAATTCAGTTCCCTACATCCTTTCAACAAATGCTTATTTCTTTAGCTTCAACCACTAATAATGGGACATTACTAAAACTGAAATTTGAAAATGTAAATCCCAAATTAAACTGTTTTAACCTCCAAAAGTTAATAACTCTTCAAACATAAACCGAACAGTAATGCATGTTAATTTCAACCATCTTTATATTTTGCTTATTACCACAAAACAGGACATTTATTAACCAACATTTTACCTTAATTAGAGCAGCAGCAGATCAATTACACCAGGATTTATTGAATGATAAACTACAGCAATTACATGCTGAAACTATCAGCAGTCAACAGCAGGTTTCAACACCTATTTATACATTTATTTATCAACTCTTCTTCACTTCTAACACCAGTATTTTGGTAACAACTAACATGTATTTTAACTATTAACTTTGCTTAACAGTCCTTGAATCTGCGTTTTACCTACATGTATTAAACACAGTATAAACATGGAAATTTTTCAAAGTTTCATTGCAAGGACTTAGTGAACAGCAGCCGAACCTACTCTTGAACAGTTTCTTTCCCCTTCTTGCTGCCACCTTCAGCGAGTTTCTTAAGGAACCAGCTCCTAAATGAGCTCAAAAATTAAACATGCAGCAGCCCTCTTCTTCCCTCTCCATTCGAACAGCCTAGAAATGGCCAGAACTCAACAATTTATTTATTTATTTTCCTTTACTATTTTTCTTACCGTGAAAACACTCTCCCCCTAGTGACCGAATACTCAAGGGTTTTCTCCCCTATTTGCTCTCTCAATTTCGGCTATGAAGAACAAAAAAGATGGAAAAACTTTGTCCCTTCTATCCTTTTGTTATTTTTTCCCCCAACATTTCATGACACCAAATGACATATAATATTTGTGCCATACTCATGCCATAACTTATCAATAAAAAAATGCCCATAATGCTTATCATACCCATCATGGCCGGCCACTATACATTAAGGTGGGAAATTTGACATGCAAACCCACCTATTTCATACTATAAGTTATTTGGCCACTACAAATTAGCCTATAGCATTTTCAAAAATTTTCACATAGGTCCTATTTCATAATTTCACTCACAAATGGCAAAATCAAAGCATGAAATTTTCACACATGCACTTTCACATGTAATAATCACAGAATATAACATTTAATTATTTTTTTGTGACTCGGTTTCGTGGTCCTGAAATTGCTTTCTGACTAGGGCCAAATTAAGGCTGTCGCACACCTAGTTCATAAGATCCATGAATGTAATCAGAGCATTCATCAAACCAAAGGGCATGATTAGGAACTTGTAGTGCCTATAACTAGTCCTAAAAGTAGTCTTATTGACATCAACCTCCTTAACCTTGAGCTGATGGAACCTAAAATGGAGATCTATCTTGGAAAACACAAAAGCCCCACGAAACTGATCAAACAAATCGTCTATCCACAGAAATGGGTACTTATTTTTTACCATTAACTTATTCAACCGTTGGTAATCGATACACATCCTCATGGTACCATCCTTTTTCTTCACGAACAGAACTAGTGATACCCACGAAAACACACTAAGACGAATGAACCCTCGATCAAGGAGTTCCTAAAGCTAAGCCTTTAACTCCATAAACTCTTTTGGTTTCATACAGTAAAGAGCAATGGACACTAGAGTTGTATCTAGTAGAAGCTCAATACCGAACTCGACCTCTGGATCCAGAGGCAAACCCAGTAACTCCCCGGGAAAAACATCCGAAAACTCCTTAACCGTTTGAATGCTCCCATCAGATGAATCCACAAAAGTAAAATTAAACACATAGGCCAAAAATGCCTCACACTCTTTACAAACCAACTTTTTGGCCACAATAGTAGAGATTACATTAGATAAGTAATCCCGACGCTCACTGATCATAATCAGCTCCATATCCTTCTCTTATCTCAAAATTACCCTCTTAGTAGCTTAATCCAAACTGACCAGATGCTCTACGAGCCAGTCAACTCTTAAAATCAAATCGAATTCCCCAAATGGTAGCTCCATCAGATTAGCTAATAAAACAACCCCTTATATCTCCAACGATACATTCCTATATAGTCTATTAACTCAAAATAATTGACCTAACAGGCTAAGTACAGAAATCTCTCCAGAAAAGCTATCAACAGAAATCTCTAAGTTTACAGAAACAGAACTAGCTACAAAAGAGTGTGTTAATCCTATATCTATCAATACAAAATAAGGAGTTGTATAAATAAAGAACATATCGTTAATAACATCTATGGCATCTCTATCCTCACAACATCTAGCAGTATATACCAATGCATGCTACATCACCTCAGTCTAGTTAACGCCTCTACTTGGTGCTCTCTAACCTCTACCCAAGCCATTACCACCTCTGGCCGGACTATGGCCTTTAAGTAACTGTTGAACTACCAATTGAGGAAGAACATATCCTAAAGCTGGGGCTTGCTCCTAATCAGAACGTTGTGGACAATCCCTGATACGGTGCTCCATCGACCCACATTGCAAACACGCTTCTAATCTCCTCTAAAATTCACTCGGATAGTGTCTACCACAATCCCTACACGGTTAAGCCACGGTAGGTGCAACTGGAACCTCAATCATCAACGACCAATCAGATCTGACCTGTTTCTTAGGCCACTGAGAAAAACTAAAGGGCTTCGAATCCCTCTTATTTTTACCCCTTTTACGCTCCCTAATTTCGTGCCCAACATACTTAACCTCCTCAGTAATTCTCAGCTTGTTCACCAAGATAAAAAAATACCCCCCTCTGCGGAGCTATCAGAACCCTTAGATTATCCCTCAATCTTTCCTCGAAGCGAATACACTTTTCATATCCAATTGATACCATCCCACGATCATATCGACTCAATCTCAGAAATTTAGCCTCATATTCAGCCATAGTTCTATCTCCTTAGGTAAAGCTCACAAACTCGTGTTTGCGAGCATCCATATAACACTCCCCCACATATTTACTTTGAAAAGCACTCTTAAACTAATCTCAAGTAATCTGATCCAGCTAAGTACCCTCCTTTACCATTAACCACCATTGATATGCCTCATCGTGAAGCAGAGATACTGCACCCTTCAGAGAATTCCTAAAAAGGTTAAGTGCATTGAGCACGAAAATAGGGAGCGTGAGAGGGGTAAATAAAAGAGGGATTCAAAGCCCTTTAGTTCTGCTCAGAGGCCTAAAAAATAGGTTAGATCTGATGGGTCGTTGAGGGTTGAGGTTCCAGTTGAACCTACCGTGGCTCAACCGTGTAGGGATTATAGTAGACACTATCCGGGTGAATGTTGGAGGATATTAGAAGCGTGTTTGTAGCGTGGGTTGGTGGAGCACCATATCGAGGAACAAGCTCTAGATCTAGGATATATTCTTCCTCAATGGGTAGTTTAGCAGTTGCTTAAGGGCCATGGTTTGGCCAAAGGTGGTAATGGCTTGGGCAGAGGCCAGAGAGCACCAGGTAGAGGTGCTAACTAAACTGAGGCAAGGCAGCCTGCGTTGGTATATGCTGCTAGATGTTGTGAGGACAGAGATGCCATAGATGTTATTACCGATACGTTCTTTATTCATACAACTCCTTATTTTGTATTGATAGATATAGGATTAACAAACTCTTTTGTAGCTAGTTCTATTTCTGTAAACTTAGGGATTTCTATTGATAGCTCTTCTGGAGAGATTATTGTACTTAGCTTGTTAGGTCAATTAGTTTGGGTTAATAGACTGTATAAGAATATACCGTTGGAGATATAAGGGGTTATTTTCTGGCTAATCTGATGGAGCTACCATTTGGGGAATTCGATTTGATTTTAGGAGTTGACTGGCTCATAGAGCATTTGGTCAGTTTGGATTAAACTACTAAGAGGGTAATTTTGATATAAGAGAAGGATATGGAGGTGATTATCATCGGTGAGCGTCGGGATTACTTATCTAATGTTATCTCTACTATTGTGGCCAAAAAGTTGGTTTGTAAAGAGTGTGAGCAATTTCTGGCCTATGTGTTTAATTTTACTTTTATGGATTCATCTGTTGGGAACATTCAAACAGTTAAGGAGTTTTCAGATTTTTTCCCGAGGATTTACTGGTTTGCCTCTGGATTGAGAGGTCGAGTTTGGTATCGAGCTTCTACCAGATACAACTCTAGTGTCCATTTCTCTTTACTGTATGGAACCAAAAGAACTTATGGAGTTAAAGGCTTAGCTTTAGGAACTCCTTGATCGAGGGTTCATTCGTTGTAACAGCCCAAAATTGACCCTAGTCGGGAAGTGGTTTCGGGACCACAAAACCGAGTCATAAAAATAATTAATTTCCATATTCAATGCTTATTATGTGTGTACATGAGTATGTGGAAGTTTCATTCTCCAATTTTGCCAATTGCATGAGAAATTATTAAATAGGGATCGATATGAGACATGGTGAAAATATGATAGGCTAATTTAAAATGGTCTATTAATGCATGTTGCGAAAATGATGGGTTTGCATGTCAAATTACCCAAAATTTGAGCTAGTGGTTGGCCATGCTATGGGTGGAAACATGTTGGCCTAGTGAGGTATGTAGAAAAAAATAAAATAAGGAATATGGGTAATAAAGAAAGGAAAAACAAAAAAAATGAGTGGTTGTTTCCCCCCCCATTGCCGTGAGCTAAAGAAAGGAAAAGAAAAATTTTGTTCATCCTTTTTCATCCTCTTTTGACCGAAAATTCTAAGGGAGGAGGAAGGAGTTCTTGCTTCATGTTTGGTTTGTAAGAGAATTAGGAGGAAGTTTGGCCATGCATGTAACTAGATTGAGGTATGTTTGATATTATTCTTTGAGATTCATGTATATTTTAAGTTGTAAGTTTGAAATCTACCTAGCCATGGTTCAAACTTTGTTAAATGATGGAGATGATATTCGGCCATGCAGGTTACATTCTTGGTTGGTATTTTAATGTTTGATGTTGTGGTGATGAGGCATGAAGATGAGTTAAGATTCGGCCTAGGTGGAGTTTGTGTTAATGCCATTGCATGCTAAATATGAAGCTTGTTAATGATGCATGTGATGGTGGATTGATGATTCTTGAATCTCTTTTTTTTTTAGCATTTTTGAGTGAGCACATATGTGCATTGGTTGCTAGATGGGGAAGAATCGGCTAGCAAGTTGTGTGCTAAGGCCGAATATAATTTTTGTAGGTTAATGAGTAATGCATGTGCTAAATTGATGGAAAGGGAGAGGATGCTTTACTAGTGTATAAATTATATAAAGATTTTAGAAATTATTTTTTGGTTAGGTGTATGTATGATTAGGTATATTCGGCCATATGAGTAAATATATAGATGATGTTAAAATTGATTATGTGTAATGGGCCATATAGGGTACACATTGTGATATTAACTTTGATTCTCTATAATTGATCAAGTGGGTGATTAGTAAGGGTGATTGCCGAATATACTAACATACATATGCATGTGTAATTGGATTGTAAATATTTAGCAAGGCGGTTAAACTAGTTGATTTATTGATTAAGCTCAAGGAGTTAAAGGAGGAGAATCGAGCAAAGGCAAAGAAAAGATCATCGAGTAGCCGAGTTGGAACCATCTTACCCAACACAAGTAAGTCATTAAGCATATCTTTGGTATTGATTAAAGGATCGTAATACCTACACCATTGTGTTTAATGAGATGAAATGTATACAAATGTATATGTAAGTAGAGATGAAATTTGTCGAATGTAAAAAGGAAGTGAAGCCTATTGAGTGGCTGGTTTTCGGCACTAAGTGTGCGGGCAATAAGTGTTCACGGTCATGAGATTGGCACTAAGTGTGCGGGTTTAAATTGTACAGAACTAAGTGTGCGAGTTTAAAGTACATGACACTAAGTGTGCGTGGTTGATTATTAAGCACTATGTGTGCGAACCCAATATATATTTTCTATAAATTATTTACATTAAGGGTGCGACCTTACCGAGTCGATTTTGGACAGCGGAAAAGGTAAGTGTGCAAACTTGAAATGCATGGCACTAAGTGTGTGAGTTTAAAGTACATGGCACTAAGTGTGCGCGGTTGATTATTAAGCACTATGTGTGCGAACTCAATATATATTTTCTATAAATTATTTACATGAAGGGTGCGACTTTACCGAGTCAATTTTGGACAGCGGAAAAGGTAAGTACCTTGAGTTCATGGCTAATAGGCGCTATGTTTATATTTGGAGTTGAGCTTGGTAAGTTTTGAACCTATGTGACGATTATAGTTGAAGTCACGTACATAAGGTTCATTGTGGAATAGGTGAAAGTTCGTTTAATTGTATGATTATAACGAAAATAAAATGATGTATGAAAGGCCAATGTAGGACTTGGTATGAGATTGAACCATAGGGTTTAAGGAACTATGATATAGTTTGGTATGGATGGAGTACTTAACCTCATTTCATTGTTTCCTGTTGTGATAATTTTATTAATGGATGGTTGTGGAATGCTTATGGCTTACTGAGTTATATACTCATTCGGTGTTTGCTTGTCACCTATTCTAGGTTTCTTGGACTCGTCTCTTTTTGCGTGATCGTGCCGTCGTCGAAGTCATCACACCGGCTAGCAACCTTTGGTATTTTCTTCTTAGTTGGTCTAAGAGAACATTTCGGCATGTATAGGCTAATATGTTTTGTTGAAATTTGGTATGTAAACTTTTAGCCATGCGAAAATGGCATAATGTTCGGTTGAATTTGGTTCTAATGTTGGGTCGTAAGTCTTGGTAATACGATTTTTATGCCATATGTCATGGTTGATTATTTTGGTGTTAAAATTCATGATATGGCAATAGTGTAGTAGGGGGATGTTTGACAATGATTAGCCTTTGGCATGGCTAGTCATGATCATAATTTGTGATATGTATGACGAATCACTAGTTAGATCAAGGAGAAATCACGAAATGGGCATAGTTGCTTTCATAATAGATGCTGGCAGCAGCAGTGACGTGAGATTGAAAAATCACTAAAAATAGTAGGAGTGGGATTAATTGATGAATAAATTATGTATTCGAAGCTCGATGAGTCTATTTTCATATAGAAGCAACGAAAAGATCATATGGACAGTATGTTAAGAGATATTCAGGTTCTCGTGAGACAGGGCCAGAACAGTTTCTGGATTCCCTGTTCCGAATTTGGAAATACATTATAAATTAACCAGAGACAATTAGGAGTCATACCATATATGGATAGATTTCTCTCTGAGTCTAGTTTCTATAGAAACAAACGGCATCAGTATTGAAGCTCTGTGCAGGGAGATATCCAGGTCGTAATGCGCAAAAGTCAGTGTAGTCGATCCCTGTAACATGGGAGACTTTGACTAATAAACTGTACTAATTGGCCTGACCAAAAATTCTAGAAAAAAATATGTAGATGGGCATATGAGTCTAGTTTCAGGGAAAAATCACGAAACTGATTTTCGAGTTGTGAAACTCAAGATATGATTTTTAAAGCGACTAGTACGCAGATTGGCAGTGTCTGAGAAATATTTTTATAAAGGGTTTAAAGTCTGCTAACACCTCGTGTTCGACTCCGGTGTCGGTCTCGGGTTCGGGGTGTTACATTCGTCTTAGTGTGTCTTCGTGGGGATCACTAGTTCTGTTCATGAAGAAAAAGGATGGTACCATGAGGATGTGTATCGATTACCGATGGTTGAATAAGTTAATGGTAAAGAATAAGTATCCACTTCTAAGGATCGATGATTTGTCTGATCAGTTCCGTGGGTCTTTGATTGCGTTATTTCATGATAGGTTTTAAATATTTATAATTACTCATTCTTAAACTAACTATTATTGCGATGTAGGCAAGTGTACCTATCGAACAGTAGTATAGTTTTAGCAAGACCGGATTGTCGAACCCAAAGGAACTAAAAGTACTAGTAATGACTATCTTTTTATTATCTAGCCTAAGAATAAAGAGGTTTTGTTTTAATTAACTAATTATCTAAACTAAGAACGCACAAAGAAAAGAAGTAGTGAATTGCTTTTGGGAAAAATCGATTGACTTAAAACAATACCTAAGGAAAAATCCACCTAGACTTTACTTGTTATTCTGGCTCCGAATCAGACTATTTATTCATTCAACTTGTTCCGTAGAGATCCCTAAGTTATGTTATTATCCCTATTCAAGACTAATAACATCTAATCCTTTGATTGAATAACCGAGACTTTTCTCTAATTAACACTCTAGTGTTGCATTAACTCGATCTATGGATCCCGTTATTAGGTTTCACCCTAATCTGTAAAAATCTTGTCACCCTATGTCTAGGCACGCAATCAACTCTGCTTAATTATGAAAAATGTACTCTTAGACAGGGTCTATTCCTCCTCTGAATAAGAGCATGTCTCGAATTAGTATCCTGGGATATCAAAACATGAATTAAGAACACATAATTAAGAACAAGTTAAATATTTATCATACAATTCAAAAAATAATAACAAGATTCGTCTTAGGTTTCATTCCCCGTAGGTATTTAGGGGTCTTAGTTCATAACTAAATAAGAAAATATCTCAGAAGAATAAAGAATACAAAACATAAAGAAAACCTAAAACTCCTGAAGGGAAATTGAGGAGAGATATTCAGTCTTGATGATGAATCCGGCTTCTGAGATAGATCAATCGGCTTTCTTGGAGTATTTCCTTACTCCCTATTCTCCGTCTCTCTTTTCTTCCTTCTCTAGGGTGTTTTTATAGGTTTTGGAATGCCTAGAAGCCCTCAAAATTAGCCTTTTTCTGAATTGGACTCAACTTGGGCTCGGCAGGGACACGCCCGTGGCACACGCCCATTTTTGATTACTTCATGCCGTGCTCGAGCCTGCCAAATTGACACGGCCGTGTGGTCTGCCCGTGTAAGGAGGTCCAGGCCGTGTTGATTTCGTACCTTGGCCCATTTTCTCTGTTTCTTTCACTCTCCTATGCTCTCCTAAGTATAAAACATGAAATTAAAGCATTAGGAGCATCGAATTCACCAATTCTAATGGGAAATCATCCATAAAATGCATTAAACATAGGGTAAAAATATGTATAATTTATAGTTTATCAGTCTTCTGTGTTTTCCAAGATAGTTCTCCATTCTAGGTACCATCAGCTCAAGGTTAAGGAGGTTGATGTCAATAAGGGTACTTTTAGGACTCGTTATGGGCACAAAAAGTTCCTAATCATGCCCTTTGGTTTGACGACTGCTCTCATTACATTCATGACCCTCAACAACCCATCAAATCTAACCTGTTTCTTAGGCCTCTGAGCAGAACTAGAGGGCTTCGAATCCCTCTTATTTTTACCCCTATCATGCTCCCTATTTTCATGCTCAACACACTTAACCTCTTCAGCGATTCTCAGCTTGTCCACCAAGCCAGAAAATACCCCCGTCTGCAGAGCTATCAGAACCCTTAGATTATTCCTCAATCTTTCCTCGAAGCGAATACACTTTTAATATCCAATTGATACCATCCCACGAGCATATCGACTCAATCTCAGAAATTCAGCCTCATATTCAGCCATAGTCCTATCTCCCTAGGTAAAGCTCACAAACTCGCGTCTACGAGCATCCATGTAACACGCCCCCACATATTTACTTTGAAAAGCACTCTTAAACTAATCTCAAGTAATCTGATCCAGCCAAGTACCCTCCTCAACCGTTAACCACCATTGATATGCCTTATCGTGAAGCAGAGGTATTGCACCCTTCAATTTTTGCTTAGGGGTACAGTTGAGCTCATTCATAATCCTCTTTGTGGCCTCCAACCAATATTCAGCCACAGTTGGGGCAACTGCAGTAACACCACTAAACAATTCAACACTATTAGATTGGAGTTGTTTAGTTACTAACCCACGGCTCCCAGAACTAGAATTAGGCCCATCAACCCTCTCTAAAACACTCTGTATGGCTTGGAACAATACGTCCCAGTCGAGCGACTTTGAGACCCGGTCTCAGTAATGGATGTAGTTGGTGTCTCAATACGTCATCCCCAGTCGAGCGAATTTGAGACCCGGTCTTAGTAATGGATGTAGTTGGTGTCTCACTCATATCCAAATTGGGCATACTACCCATCGAGGACTACTCAACTTGAGCCCCACTGCGGCACCTACAAGTACCGCATTCACGTGATCCACGAGTGCTCATTGTATATAATGTCTACATTACAAATTTTATGTATCAATTCCTGTATTTACTAGCAGATAATTTATGCTAAAAAATTATAAACAGAAATTTCAAAAATGTTTCAGTCTCTAACTATCTCGATACAGTTTTAGTCATTTCAGAGTTTTCTAAACTAAAGTATTTCTAAGATAGAAGTACTTACAGGACCTGCACCGGAGACTCGATATTTCATAGAATTTTTCTTATTCGTGCAGAAATAAACTGCATCCGAACAAACAGTTTTCACAAAAATAACTTTCAACCCAAACTTTAAGGGCCCGAATTTTACAACCTGACTTTGATACTACTAAATGTAACACCCCAAACCCAGCCTAGACATTATGGCCAAATCTGGAGTTGTTATGCTAAATGACTGAAATTTTGGTTTTCGTGTATCTTGAAACTCATCGTAAACTCTTTTCAAATCCCAGATTATTGAAACCATATTCTATCTAATTATTAATTTGAAAACACAGCTTTGCAGCTGAAACCATTAGAAATAAGTTTTTTTATTTTCAAAACACAGTTTGTTAATTGAAACATGATGTTTTTGCATAAATTTATCATTGTCTAAAACATTTATACTATATTATACGGAAACGAAAAATAAAAACCAAAACCCAAAATAGTCCCAATTGTCCAGAGAGCCCAAAATTTACAAAACTCTCAAACTAAAATTGGATAAGTCAAATTTAGGAAAATATGATATTAACTGAGCTCCTAATTGCACAAATTCGTCTAAGTCCAAGGACTACCTAACAATAATAGTCAAATAGAATATGAGTTTTCAAAACTCAGTACGCAACAAAAACTTTAACAGATAATTATTTACAAACAAATTTAACAATACAGAATTTTAACAGAGTAGTTCAGATTCAGATATATATATATTTCCTACCCTCAACCGCTACACACCATCTTCAACCATCCCAACCCACCATATGGGGATTGAAACACCCATCTAACCCTACAAACCACTTAGTGCCGTTAAGACACTTACAGAATATTCACAATTGTGCTGCCAGTATAGTGGCGAGATGTCGCCACTCACAAAAACACTTCCTCCACATAACATATATCCCATCTTAAAATCAGACATAATGAGAGCAAAAATCATACATAATATATTTAATGCAAATCACACATATAACATTATTCTAAGTTTTATTTATCATATGACATCTCAAGTATAATTGCAGATATCAAAAATTATACTAACAAATGACCAAATTTCATGTTTTATAGTATATTTAATCAAATCCAGACCCTACGGACGGCCCACACTCGATTGAGGCGACGTTTACAGCTCTAGGGGAAAATTTTAAATTTTTGGGCCCACACACCTGTATGACCCACATAGCCTAAATAGCTAGCCTGTGTGGCCCACACAGCCTCACACGCCCCCGTATAGCCCACACATCCGTGTGGTCCACCTGGCCTAAATAGCCCAGACCGTGTATCACACATAGTCCCACACACGGCCTATTAGATGGTCATGTGCTGTATGCGGCCGTGTGGCATCGACAGTGTCATTTTTTGACTTTCGTTGTTTGATTATTTTTGGGTTTCTCGTTACACACCTCATTGGATTTTGATGTCGAATCACACATGAGTATACCACAAACCTAAATTAACAGAAAATACATTCAATTAACACATTCCTTAATCGAATCTAAATATGAAATCAATAACAACACGGCCAAATTATGCCAATCGAAATTCCCCACGCCACGTTAATTGACTTACCCACAACGCAACAGTCGAACATCATAGAACTAGATTGTTGGAGGATCAATTGTCTCGTGAATGTCACCTAGAAAACCTCAAACGATTAATATGAAATACTTTACTACACACACCCCATCTAAAACCAAAGATAAAGAAATACCAAATAATACAAGAACATGTTACTTACACGAGAAGAAATAGTAAACAAATTAATCATCACAATTGGAGAACTCAAATAACCAAAAAAAGAAAGTCTAAAACTTCAGAGTGGAAAAAAGAAAGAAAGAAAGTGACAGATTATTGCAATTACTCCACAAGAATAAACGTGAAGCAAAAGAAATGGGGAAGTGGGTCAAACCAATTGAAACGTGAGAAAATGGGAAGAAAATTTGAGAATATTATTTTTATGATTATTTTAAAGATAAAGCAACATAAGATACCCCAGAAAATCCACAACTTATCTCAACTAACACCTTAACCTTGTTATTATCCTACAGATTCTTTTCTTCTCTTCTTTTTTTTTTAGTATTCAATTTCAACCCAAACTTTGGAAGCTGAACATGTAACAACCCATTTTCAATGACATTGGAAAGAAGGGTTTCGGGACCACAATTTCGACAAGTGAGTTATTAGTTTAATAATTTTAAACGTTTATGGGATTATATTAAGGTCGAATTAAAATTTTCGTAAGAAATTTTTATGTTTAACTGGTTAATTAGGTAAAAATTACTAAACTATAAAAGGTGCAAAAGTTGCGTTTTATTAGCTAAAAGGGTCAAATGGCTATGAAATCTTAAAATAAATGACTTGAATGAGAAATAAAACATTTAATGAGTTAGTGGAAATTAAAAGATTACAAACTATCATCATTCTCAGTTTTATCTTTTCGAACCTAAAACATCATTAAAGAAGGCTTGGATCATTCGGTTAAGCTTGTTGCTTGCATGGTATGTGATTTCAACCCCGTTTTTAAAGATTTTTATGTTTTTGAGTCTATTTTAGCTTAATCTAGCTAGTCTGGGGGTTAATTTGCAAAATTCTTAGAGCTTGAAGGACTTGCCATGAATTTTTTGGTTACATTTTTATGTTAATTGATGAATTATGAATCTTTGTTGAAAAATAAATATGTTTTGTTAAGTGATTTTTTTTTAAATTGCATTTAGGGATTTATTTGTGAAAATAGTAAAATTTCATGTTAAATTTATGAAATAATGGTTATAGTGGGCTGATATAAGTCTTTAAGAAATTTAGTTAGCCTATGATGAGGATTAAAATTGGTAAAATTCTAATTATAAGCTCAAGGACCAAATTGTGAGAAAGTTAAAATGTTAGGGGCAAATTAGTAATTTTACATAAATATGAAATGTGGATTAAATTGAATTGAATTCTAGGAAAACTTAATTTATTGAAATCATCTATTTAGATCAAGATAAACCATGTACAGACTTAGATTGAGGAAAAGCTCAAGCTTCGGACTAGTTCGATTAAACTACTACGCCCCTAACTATCAAGGTAAGTTTGTCTAAATTGTAATCATTTTAATGTTTTCTAAATTGGATGTTTGTTATGTTATTTTTAATGTAGATGGATCGATATATAAACTTATCAACGCTATGATGAATTGACGGATATTGAGCCCCGGTTGAACCTTACAAATTCTTAGGATACAAATTAAATGTCATTAGGGATTTCATGTTTCAGGTGCTAGTCTTGACTGTCCTACCGTTGGCTGAGGTCCTGCATTTTTTGTGGATTCATTGCTTGTGTGAGCAACATCGTGTAGCTTACATTCCGACCAATAACTCGTATGAGCAGGCCCATTTCACAGCTTGTGTGAGAATTGATGTAAAGGAAAATTTACAGTTATAGGTGAAAGCACACTTCGTGTGAGCTTTCTCGAGTATCCAATGTAACTCTAGATGGTTTAACGGGTAGAAAAAGGAAAAGGAAATGTTAAGTATGCAAATGCAATGAAACATGACATTATGATAACATTGATGATGTAACATGTTATGTTTATACATGGTAGACCACATATGTTATGGTTGATTTCATATATATATGAACAAGTAGACTAACTTGTGAGTTTTGATGATGTTGTATAGGCTTATATTAAGCTTATGGCATTGGTTTTGGTTTATACTTATTCTATGAATTGTACTACAGAAATGGTAAGTTATGTTTAAGGTTTATATGAGCTTACTAAGCACTCATTTCTTACGTAGTTTCTTTCCTTTGTTTTATAGATTATTGGAAGCTCGATCGGTTTGAAAATTCGTCAGAGATCTATCACACTATCCAGAAGTCGATTCGGTAGTTTTTGAGTATTTTGACCAAGGTTTATAATGGCATGTATAGGATGTTGTGTAATGGTGCTTTAATATGTTTATGTTTTGAAGATTATGTTTGGTTGGTGCACTTAAGTGTCTGCCAAAAGTTGTCATTTTAAGGTCACCTATTAAAGCTTGTAAATAAGTCTCTTACGGTATGTTTGAATGGTTTGAAAATGGTTATATGTAGTATGTTTTAGTACTTCTATCGACTAGGTTTGTATGCATTAAATGTAGCATATGGACATGTTTAGGTAAGGGATGTTTGGATGCAAATTGTGGTGCCTTGGAATGGTATATTGGTTAGGTGATTTAGGATGCTTGAAATGGTATGTTTATGCAAGTTTGAATGGTGTTTGAACCCCTTGAATATAGGCTTAAGTGGTTTGAGAAATTATGCATGAAATAGTTTTGAAATGGTTTGATTTTAGGTAAATTTTGGGTTCACATGACTTGGGACATAGGAGTGTGACATAGCCATGTGAGGCACACGGCCTAACGACACGATCGTGTGTCATCTAAGGATTTCTTAGGGTTCAAGTTAGTGAGTTACACAGCCTAACACACGGACTAGAACACGGGCATGTCGGGCAACTTAGAGAGTTACACGACCTGGCACACGGACATGTGACCCTACTTAGTGAGTTATGTGAGTGAGGACATGGGCTGGGACATAGTCGTGTGTCCCTTATTCGAATGTTATACTTCCTAGGGTGATTCCACACAGCCGTGTGACCCCTATTTCCAATTTTTGTAACTTTTTTCTAAACTTTCCAAATTGTTTCAAATTAGTCTCAAATTGCTTCTAAGCTATTTCTAGGGCCTCAAAGACTCGATTTAGGGATAAAATATATGATAATGAATGGTTTATAATATATTTAAATTATTGAATGTTATGATGTTTAAATATTTTTAATTGTACGGTAATGCTCTGTAACCCTAATTCGACGACAAAGACGGATTAGGGGTGCTACAGAACATCCCACAAAGTTACTAGCAAAGACAAAATAACCCCACTTGCCCGCACTGATACTCAAACCAAATACCTCCAAATCATAAACAAGGCCCTTAACCATTGAAGCAGGTATATATCACATGACCAACTTTCGCTAATTACAAATCAAAACTTTGGTGCGTTACAAATGCGGAGTTCTAATGGGATCTAGGCACTAATGTTGGTATGATTGCACCCAAAACATTAATTTTCTTGACCCAGTGGCAAAAACAATATGTTGTAGGCATGAAGGCTTAGGTTCTACCCCAGTAACCCCATTCCCCTCCTCCAATTATCAAAAAAGAATTTTTTTTTTAAATTTTTTGAGTTATCAAGCACCTTAAGCATATATAGTGAGCCCAATGAGTGAGTATCAAATTCTATTGCATTTTATTTTAAGGTGACTAATCATTAATATGTGGTTTATAAGAACTTTGTTTTGTAAATGGTTATTTCTTGCTTGTATTTAATTTAAGTTTTTCAAGCAAAGTGTACGGGATCAGTTGAAATGAAGAAAGGAGGATAATGTGAGAATTATTGACTATTGTATAGTTGAGGAGAAACATGATTTAAGTTTAAGGAATTTGACGGGCTATATAATTTCATTTAGCTTGTGGTGTTTTTTGTCGTCTTTTGGAGTTAAAATGCTTAATTATGAGATTTTGATTTTTATGAAGTAGATTGGAAATTTGGAGTTAAGTTCTAGCATCTTGGAGGAAATTTTTTTCAGAACCACAAAACAAGATCTAATATAAAACTTAACAAACCAAGATCTATCATATGAGATCATTAAGAACAAAACTAGATGCGAAAGTATACCTAAATCAATCGATTTTTTAAAATATTCGGATAGTATAATTTTGATCTTCCAACTTAGCACACAAGTAATTCAAAGAAGGTGGCTCTCTTTTTTCTAAAGATGGGGTATTAGAAAAGTTGTATATGTGTAATTTAGAAACCGTAACCCTAAAATATATAACTTTTGCATATTAACCCTAATTTCTAATCAACCCATCATCCATTAGGAATTAGTTACTAGAGTATCTACATATATTTGGCTCATAATTTATTTAATAACTAAAGGCCAATAAACCATAACCAAATTAGATTACTTTTAATTTGGGCTAATCTTTTATTATAGTAAATAATAACATGTAAATACTATTATTATATATGTGATGTCCATATTTTTCAACAATCTCCCACTTGAACCACATATATATTACTTTATAATTACATGTCATTAAATTACCTTATGAACTCAAAACTTTACAATGATATCCAAAAGATATTTCGAACAATCTCATCCATTAATTATGTTAACATAAAACCAAGGTGACTTTCGGTACATATGTCGTAGATAAATTCATCTCTGATCACATATATTAACACAACCAAATGACATAGATCAAGTATGGATATGTAACATGGAAATTACATGCAATATGATCCAAACATGCCTATCTTCAATTGGTCCTCCTTATCCTTACTGAGATCAAACTTTACCAAAATCAGAGTGTGACTAAACCAAATAAACTTTATTTCTACAGAAAATAACCTTAAGTTGAAATAACCTAAAATTTCTTTAAAGCAGAAAAGCATTCAAATTTACAAACTCCCACAAAAATTGAATATCCTGGAATGACATTACACCCATATGAGCAGTGTGCTCCTATAACACCTTGGGTGTAGTCCCTTAGTAAGCAGGTCCACAATCATGGAGTTTATCCCAATATGTTTTTGTAACAGCCTGTTTTTAGTCAAATCGGAACAGTGGTTTCGGAACCACAAATCTGAGTTGAAATATTTATTATATATTTATTTTAATGTTTACAGCATAATTGAATGACTGTGTCAAAATTTTGTTAAGAAATTTTATTGTTTAATTGGTTAATTTGAGAAAAAAGACTAAATCGCGCAAAATGCAAAAGTAGTGTTCTATTAGCTAAAGGTGTCAAATAGCTATAGAACCTTAAATTAAAGGTCCTTCAGTGGTAATTAACCCATTTGAGAATCAGTGGATGATAGTGGCATGGCATTTGGTGTAATTATTAAATGTTTTCAAGGTTAAATAAGTATATTAGTTAATAAGGTTAATTAAAACAAAACAAAAATCAAAATTTTGTCCATCTTTCTTGCAATTACTGAAAATTGAAGATAGGAGAATCCATTTTAGGGTTTAAAGCATTCAGCAACTTCAAGCTTGAATAGGTAAGTGATTTTAACTCGGTTTTTAATGATTCCTATGCTTTTGTGATCGTTGCAACTAGTACTAGCTAGCCTAGGGACTATTTTGCGACACTGTAAAAGATTTTGAATGATTCCATTGATGAATACATGTGTATTTTGAATTTTATTGATCGATTATGAATGTTTGTTGATAGATATACAAGTTTTGTTAAGTGATTTTTAGTGAAAATGAAAAATAGGGATTAAATTGAGAAATGTTGAAACATTGTGGTGAAAATGTGAAATAAATGGAAAATATGGGCTGCTATGGGTATAATGGTAATTCGGCTAGCATGGGTTAGTCTTGAATTTCATGAATTTGTGATTTTATGTAATAAAGACTAAATTGTAAAAATGTGAAAGTTTAGGGGCTAATGTGTAAAATAGCTCAAATACATATTTTGGATTGAATTGAATAATTAGAAGAATAAAATAAGCTGATTTTGATTACTTATAGATCAAGAAAAGAGGAATTCGGACTTAGATCTGGGAAAAAGAAAAGTAATTAAATAGTCGGTCTGTTTTGTCATTTTCGTATACGAGGTAAGTTCGTATAATTGAACTTAAATGTGCATTTATTTAATTGATGGATGTATTGTGATTGTATTTATCTTATTGGTAAAGTTTGGAAGATTTCAAAATAAATGTACGATTCAGGTAAGGCGAGTTTCCATATAAGACCATAGCTGCGCTATGGCAATCGGATAAAAAGACCATAACCGGGATATGGCATGTGAATGTAAGACCACGGCAGGGTCATGGCAATGTATGTGTAAGACCATAGCTGGACTATGGCATCGAAAAATCGATGTACTCATACCGTAAGTATTTATAAACTCAGAGTGATTTGATAAGTGAATTGGTGAGAAATAGATAAGTATTGGTACAGGAATGTACGGAAAACTAATTGAGTAACTAACTAATGGAAGTTGAGAACCTTATGTTAACTTAGTGATTGATGCTTTAATCCAATTTATGTTATCTATTTAGATATGTTAATGACTGATGAGATTATTTCATATTTACATAAGAACTTACTAAGCTTTATAGCTTACTTTGTTTATTTTTTCCATGTTTTATAGTATTTCAAAGCTAGCTCAGATTCGGAGATTGTCATAGATTTCATCGCACTATCGGACATCTATTTTGGTACTTTGAAGTTTGTATATATTGTATATGGCATGTATAGGCTTGAGTCATTTTGGTATGTTTGATGAACATGTATTTTGGCCATTTGAGTTGGCTTATGAAGATGAATTTGATAATGTTTATAAATGTGTAAATAGTTCTATTTTGAGTTTGATAATTAACCTATATTGTGTGATTGAGGTTGAATTTATAATGCCTATTAATATTAGGTAATTTGATTGCAAAAAGTGTTGATAATTTGGGAAGCTATGTGCTTATGAATTGATGAATGATAATGCATGTTTGGAATTGTTTAGTTAATTGAATTGTATATGTGAATTAGGTATGTAAATAGATGGAAAATGGTGGCTTATTTGTGATTTGTATTGATGATAATGAAATGGTTTGAATTGAATATTGGTTGATGATATTTGGTTGCTATTTGTGTCTTGAAATGGAACTATATGAGATTTTATAGGTATGTTCAAATTGGGTGGCAAAATGGCTTGGTAAATAGCCTATTTTTGTCCACACGAGCGTGTGTCTCAGCCGTGTGTGATACACAAGCATGTTACACGGCCGTGTGTGATACACGGGCATGTTACACGGCCGTGTATCCCCTAGTGTTGAATTTGAAATCAAGTCAGTATGCTCCACACGGCCTCACACACGGGCGTGTGACTTGGCTGTGTGGCATAAGTCAGTATACCCTACAGCATTGGCAGGGGCTAGCACATGGCCTGGTACACGAGCGTGTATGGCCATTTTTAGGGCACACAGGCTAGCCACACGAGTGTGTGTTGGTCGTGTGACCTAATTCAGAGAGTTACACGGCCTCAGACACGGGCTGGAACACGGCCATGTGCCCCCATTTCGAATGTCCACACGGCCTGTGTCGCGGGCGTGTCTGGTCCCCTATTTTAAGAAAAATTTTCAAAGTTTCGTAAAAGTTTCTTAAGTTACCGATTTAGCCCCAAACCACTTGCAAACCATGTTTAGGGAATCGTAGGCTCGTATAAGGGACAAATTGATTGAGATTGAATGATGAATTCTTGAATTGAGAAAATGTATGCTAAATGGATGTTTAATTGTTTTGTAAGTTCGGTAATGCTCTGTAACCCTATTCTGGCATTGAATAGGAGTGAGGGGTGTTACATTTATTGGTATTAGAGTTACGATTTAGTCAATTCTAGGACTAACGTAGCGTGTATGAGTGTCTAGCTATACATGCCATATATATAACCTATGATAGTGTGACGACTCCTGTCATTATAAACTATGTTTTCGTATAGTAATGGATCCTGAACGAGCTTAGTGGATAATGTTGAGAGTAATGCACCAGCTCCCGCTCAAGGGACAGCGCCTTCTGAATCTAGACCCGTGTCAAGTAGTCACGGAGGTGAGGCTAAAGAAGCCTTTTTCCAAATGATGAACGAGTGGTTCATTCAATATGTTCGGACAAATCCAGCTACTCAACAACCTCCACCCCCGCCAATTCCTCAACCAATCCCCGTAGTTCCTCAAGTTATTAATCCTATACGATTGAACAAGCCACCAGTTGATAAAATTCGTAAGCATGGGGCTAAACAGTTCAGGGCCACAGTTGACAATGATCCCGAGAGAGCTGAATTCTGGCTTGAAAATACAATCAGAGTATTTGATGAGTTGTCATGTACACCCGAAGAGTGCATTAAATGTGTTGTATCCTTGTTGAGAGACACTGCGTATCAATGGTGGAATACTTTGACATCAGTGGTACCGAAAGAATGTGTTACGTGGGATTTTTTTAAATCTGAGTTCAGAAAGAAATATATCAGCCAGAGGTTCATTGATCAGAAAAGCAAAGAGTTTCTAGAATTAAAACAGGGCCATAGATCTGTGACAGAATATGAATTAGAATTTGTGAGGCTCAGTAAATATGCCTGAAAATGTGTTTCTACGGAAGCTATTATGTGCAAAAGATTTGAAGATGGATTGAACGAAGATATCAAATTACTAGTTGGAATTTTAGAGTTGAAAGAGTTCGTGGTACTCGTCGATCGTACTTGCAAAGCTGAAGAACTGGGCAAAGAAAAGAAAAAGCTGATTTTGAAGCTAAAGATTCGAGAAAGAGATTGATGAATTGTAGTACCCCTAACCCGTAACCATTGTCGGAATAGATTAAGAAGCATTACCAGACTTATAACTCAGTTTAGAACAATCAATTATCCAATGACATCTTATCAAGCATATTCAATATGTACTTAAATCAAGCATACAAGGCTCTAATCATGCATTCGGGACTAAATTGATAACATATAAAAATTTCAGAAACTTAGAAAAATTTTCAACATTCCAAATCTCACACCCCTATGTGAACAGGCCGTGTGCCTCACACAGCATTAGACACGCTCGTGTGTCTAGGCCGTGGCAAAACAAGGCACACATACTGACTTGTACCACACGACCGGAGACATGCCCGTGTGTCTAGCTCGTGTACCCTTCGAAATGGCTACACACGCCCATATGCCAAAGCTGTGTCCCTCACACAGCCACCAGATACACCTTTGTGTCGAGGCCGTGCTCAAGACTGACTTTTAATTGGAGGACTAACCTAGGGAACACACGGCCATGTAACATGACCGTGTGTCACACATGGATGAGACACACACCCGTGTCTCTACCCATGTGGACAAAAATAGGCCATTTGCAACGCCAATTTTCCACCATAATCTCAAGCACACATAGCAACCAAAACATTATCAAAACATATGTTTGATAACTTCAATTTACTACATTCAATCTCATACCAAAATCTTACCAATCATACCAAAATTCATTCATAAACACAACCAAAACAAAGCCATATCACATGGCTAAATAATCACAACTCAAAACATATCTCAATTTAACTAGACTATACATGCCATACTTATCTATTTACACTTTCAAAAGATACCAAAGTTAAGTTTGATAATGTGATGATAATCCTCGATGATCCCCGAGCTCCCGGTAGCTTCGATATCTATAAAACAATTGAAATCACACATAAAGTAAGCTTTTGAAAGCTTAGTAAGCCATATACAAATAAATACAACTCATGAATCAAGTATAATTTAATACATTCATTTAGGATTCATAACCATTTCACATATACATTTTATGAAGCACATCATAGTCATTTGTTCATATACAAATCATATAATTCCAATTCACTTCACTTACACATATAGTATATTTCACTTTCATGAATATCACATATCATCTTTTAATCACAATTAAACATATACTTACTTTTCATTCTCAACTTTACACACATTTTAAACTTACCTAAATCGGACACACATTTCATATATTCATTCATTTCTCGAAGTACCCATTGAACCGTACGGAATCAAATAGGATACGCTGATAGCTCAGAAAGCTCGTACAATGCCAACGTCCCAGACGTGGTCTTACATGTAATCAAATATCGATGCCACTATCCCAAACATGGTCTTACATGAAATCAAATACGATGCCGATGTCCCAAACATCGTCTTGCACGTAAATCTCAAATCGATGCCAACATCCCAGATGTGACCTTACACAAAATCACATATCGAAATCCTATGTCATGACATATGTATCCTAACTATTCCTATGGTTCGTACGAGACTTTTTGAACGTCGTCACATTATCGAAACTTTCTTGAATTTCTCAAATTCAACTCAAATAGCCATTCATCACTATTCATTAACATATAAGCAATAATAATTCAATTCAAACACATTTATTTGTATATTGACTTACCTCGTACATATTCGAACGGCTAATCAACGCCTTTTGACTTTTCCCGATATACTTTTGTTTTCTTTGGTTCTTGATCTATATAAATTCAAATTTAACTCTTTTATTCAAAAAATCATTCAATTCAATCCATATACATATATTTAGGGCATTTTTCAAATTAGCCCTTATATTTTCACATTTTAACACTTTAGTCCTTAATCACAAAAATTACAAAATATAAAAAATTTATATATACACATGCTTAGCCAAATTTTCCCTTAGCTCTTATAAGCCCACATATTTCATTTATTTCACATTTTAGCCATTCAATTTCTCATTTTCACAAATTAGTCCAAAATACTCAAATTCATCAAAAATTCAAATACAAAACATATTAACCCAACACATATCTTTCATCTTCCATCAACTAACACCACAAAGCTTACAATTTTATCAATGGAATAACTCAAATTCACATCAAATTCAGAAATTGAGACATGGGCTTGATAGATTACTAAGCAACAATCTCAAAAACGTAAAAATTATCGAAAACCGATCAAAAACACATACCTAATTGATGCTTGAGCTTGCTGAACCCTAAATAACTCTTTTTCTTTTAACTTTCTTTGTATTTTCGGCAAAGATGAAAACTAATGGCCTAATTTCATACATTTATTTTATTAATAATACATTAATATCACATTTACCTATTTACCCTTAATGAAATAATATAAAAGCTTTTTAATGGTTGTCCATAAAAGTCCATTAACCAAGTTAACAGTTCATTTCCTTAATAAGGACCTCACACTTAATAAGACACATCAATTCAGCACTTAATCAAATAGAATGACAATTTTACATTTTCTACGATTTAGACATTTTTCATAATTCAACACACAAACGATAAAATTAAATCACAGAATTTTCACAAATATTAATTCACATATAATAAGCACGAAAAATAATATTAAAATATTTTTTGACTCAAATTTGTGATCTTGAAACCACTATTCTGACTAAGGTCTAAATCAGGCTTACATGAATAAATCTTATCACTCTTTATCTAAGAAATCATGAGATGCTTATAGTCGATCAAATGCATCATTGGAGTACTCTAATAGAGATCGTAGTAAGAAATTTATGAGTTCAAAAACTCCAGCTATGTCAATGGCAAGTGTGGGTAATGCTAGATCGAATAAACTTGAATGTGAACGATGTGGAAAACGACATTTTAACGAGTGTAGAATGAATGACAAAGCCTATTTTAAATGTGGCTCGCACAAACATTTGATTTGAGATTGTCCTGAGTTAGATGAGAAAGATAAATCTCAGAATGCAAGATTAAGCAACACGACTGCGAGAGGAAGACCATCCTATAATGTTGGAAATTTGAGTGGTAGTAGAGGTGCAACCCGAGATACTGCTGTAAGATCTGAAGCTAGAGCACCTGCCAGAACTTATGCCATTTGCGCTCGTGACGAAGCGTAATCTCAAGATGTTATTACTGGTACATTCTCTCTTTATGGCACTGATGTAGTTGCATTGATAGACCCCGGATCAACTCATTCATATATATGTGTGAATTTAGTGTCTAGTAAGAATTTACTTGTTGGTTCTGCTGAGTTTGTTATAAAAGTGTCGAACCCTTGAGCAAATATGTTCTGGTTGAAAAAGTTTGCAAGAATTGTCCGTTAATGACTCGAGGTTACTATTTTCTAGTTGATTTGATGTTGTTGTCGTTTGATAAGTTTGATGTAATTCTGGGTATGGACTGGTTGATATTGCATGATGTAGTAGTAAATTGTAGACGAAAGACAATTGAATTAAAATGTCAAAATAATGAGACTCTCCGAATTGAATCAAATGATCTGAGTAGTTTACCAGCTGTAATTTCATCGATGTTAGCTCAGAAATATGTGAAAAAGGGATGCAACGTATATCTTACATATGTACTTGATATAAAAGTGTCATAATCAAAGATTGAATTAGTATCAGTTGTTTTTTGAGTATCCAGATATGTTTCCAGAAGAGTTACTGGGTTTGCTGCCAATTAGAGAGGTTGAATTTGCTATTGATTTAGTACCGAGAACTTCACCAATATCGATAGCTCAGTACAGAATGGCTCCGACAGAGTTAAAAGATTTGAAAGCTCAGTTGCAAGAATTAACTAATAGAGGATTTGCACGATCGAGTTTCCTGCCCTGGGGTGCACTAGTGTTGTTTGTTAAGAAGAAAGACGGGTCAATGAGAATGTGTATTGACTATCGTCAGCTCAAAAAAGTTACGATAAAGAATAAGTATCTGTCACCGAGAATAGACGATTTGTTTGATCAGTTGAAAGGTGCAACAGTGTTTTCAAAGATTGATTTAAGATCTGGTTATTATCAGTTACATGTTAAAGACTCAGATGTGCCAAAAACTGCATTCAAAACGAGGTACGGACACTATGAATTCATTGTTATGCCTTTTGGACTAACTAATTCTCCTGCCATTTTTATGGATTTGATGAATCGAATATTTAGACCGTATTTAGACAGATTTGTTGTTGTGTTTATTGACGACATTCTGATCTATTCTCGAGATGAGTCTGAGCATACTGAGCACTTGAGCACTGTATTGCAAACCTTAAGAGATAAGCAATTATAAATTGGAAACCTCCGAGAAATGTATCTGAAGTCAAAAGTTTTTTGGGACTAGCTGGCTATTATCAATGTTTTGTGAAAGGATTTTCTATGACTGCAACACCTCTGACTCGATTACTTCAGAAAGATGTAAAGTTTGAATGGTCTGAGAAATTCCAGCAGAGTTTCGAACAGTTGAAAGCATTATTGACAGACGCACCAGTGTTAGTATAGCCTAAATCGGATAAAAAATTCGTCATTTTCAGTGATGCATCGTTGAACGATTTGGGTCATGTATTGATGCAAGAAGGCAAAGTAATAGCTTATGCTTCTAGATAGATGAAGCTGCATGAAAATAATTATCCACCGCACGATTTAGAGTTGGTCGCGATTGTGTTCGCATTAAATATTTAACGACATCACTTGTTTGGAGAGAAATGCAACATCTATACAGATCACAAGAGCTTAAAATATTTAATGACTCAGAAAGACTTGAACTTGCGACAATGAAAATGGCTTGAATTACTGAAAAACTATGAACTAGTAATTGATGGAGAAAGCGAGTGCAGTTGCTGACACTCTGAGCAGAAAGTCATTATTTGTTTTGCGTGTGATGAATATATAGTTAGTTTTGTCTGATGACGGTTCGATTGTAGCTGGGTTGAAAGCGAGACCGTTATTTATTCAGCAAATTTTTAAAGATCATAAATGTGATAGTGAATTGCAAGCTAAAAAGTGCAAAGTGTGTCGACTAGTGATTCAGAGTACCAAATCTGAGCAGATGATTATTTAATGTTCCAAAAAAAAATCTGTGTATCGAGAAATTCTGAGCTTATTTAAAAAATTTTGCATGAAGCACACAATGGATGCTTATCTGTTCACCGTGGAAGTACCAAAATGTTCAATGATCTGAAAAAGTCGTATTAGTGGTCGGGTATGAAACGAGACATTTCAGAGCTTTTATCAAAGTGTTTGATTTGTCAGCAAGTGAAAACTGAGCATCAAGTACCTTCAAGATTGCTTCAGCCTATAATGATACCAGAGTGGAAATAGGACAGAGTTACGATGGATTTCGTATCAAGATTGCCCTTGTCTCCGAAAAAGAAAGATGTTATTTACGTTGTCGTAGATCTATTAACGAAGTCTGCACATGTCATTCCAATACGTACAGACTATTCATTTGAAAAATTGGCTGAATTGTAATTATCTAAGATTGTTAGACTGCACAGGGTGCCAGTTTCAATTATTTCGGATAGAGATCCAAGGTTCACATAGCGATTTTGGAAGAAATTGCAAGAAGCTCTTGGTACAAGATTAAATTTTAGTACAGCATTTTATCAGCAAACAAATGGTCAGCTTGAGAGAGTAATTCAGATTCTTGAAGATATGCCCAGACGTTGTGTTTTAGAGTTTGAAGGTAATTAGGAAAAATATTTACAGCTGGTTGAATTTGTGTATAATAACAACTTTCAATCGAGCATAAGATTGCACCATACGAAGCTTTGTATGGTCTCAAATGCTGAACTCGATTGTACTAGACCGAGCTTAGCGAGAAACAAATTCACGAGGTTGTTTGGTTAGAAAAACCGAAGAGAAAGTGAAGGTAATTCATGGCTGTTTCAAAGCAGCTTCAGATTTTCAGAAGTCGTACGTGGATTTGAAACAAAAAGACGTTGAATTTCAGATCAGTGATAAAGTGTTCTTGAAGGTATCTCCCTAGAAGAAAATACATTGTTTCGATCGTAAAGGAAAATTAAGTCCGCGATTCATCAGGCCGTATGAGATTTTTGAACGAATACGACCAGTGGCATATCGGCTAGTGTTACCGATTGAGTTAGAGAAAATCCATAACGTGTTTCATGTATTGATGTTGCATCGATATAGATCAGATCCATCACATGTGATTTCCGCATCATAAATTTAGATTCAACCTGATATGTCATACAACGAAGAACTGATCAGAATTCTAGCTTGAGAGATCAAAGAGTGAAGAAATAAACGAATAGCTTTGGTGAAGGTTTTGTGGAAACAAAACAGCCTCAAAGAAGCTACATGGCAGCCCAAAGAAATTATCAGAAACTAGTACCCAAACCTATTCACTGGTAAGATTTTTAGGGACGAAAATCCCTAAAGGGGGAGAGTTGTAACAGCCCGTTTTTAGTTAAATCGAAACAGTGGCTTCGGAATCACAAATTTGAAGTTTAAATATTTATTTTATTATTATTTTAATGTTTACATCATAATTGAATGACTGTGTGAAAATTTCGTTAAGAAATTTTATTGTTTAATTGGTTAATTTGAAAAAAATGTCTAAATCGCGTAAAGTACAAAAGTAGTGTTCTATTAGCTAAAGGTGTCAAATAGCTATAGAACCTTAAATTAAAGGTCCTTCAGTGGTAATTAACCCATTTTAGAATTATTGGATGATAGTGGCATGGCATTTGGTGTAACTATTAAATGTTTTAAAGGTTAAATAAGTAAATTAGTTAATAAGGTTAATTAAAAAAACAAAAATCAAAATTTTTTCCATCTTTCTTGAAATTACCAAAAATTGAAGATAGGAGAAACCATTTTAGGGTTTAAAGCATTCGACAACTTCAAGCTTGAATTGGTGAGTGATTTTGACTCAATTTTTAATTATTTTTATATTTTTGTGACCGTTGCAAAGAGTACTAGCTAGCCCAGGTACTATTTTGCAAAACTGTTAAAGATTTTGAATGATGTCATTGATGAATACATGTGTATTTTGAATTTTATTGATAGATTATGAATGTTTGTTGATAGATAAACAAGTTTTGTTAACTGATTTTTAGTAAAAATGCAAAATAGGAATTAAATTGAGAAATGTTGAAACATTATGGTTAAAATGTAAAATAAATGGAAAATATGGGCTGCTAAGGGTATACTGGTAATTTAGCTAGCATGGGTTAGTCTTGAATTTCATGAATTTGTGATTTTGTGTAATAAGGACTAAATTGTAAAAATATGAAAGTTCAAAGGCTAATGTGTAAAATAGCTCAAATGCATATTTTGGATTGAATTGAATAATTAGAAGAATAAAATAAGCTGCATTTGATTACTTATAGATCAAGAAAAGAGGAATTCAGACTTAGATCTGGGAAAAAGAAAAGTAATTGAATAGTCGATCTGTTTCATCATTTCCGTATATGAGGTAAGTTCGTATAATTGAACTTAAATGTTCATTTATTTAGTTGATGGATGTATTGTGATTGTATTTATCTTATTGGTAAAGTTTGGAAGATTTCGAAATAAATGCACGATTCAGGTAAGGCGGGTTGCCAAATAAGACCATAGCTGGGCTATGGCAATCAGAGAAAAAAACCATAACCAGGTTATGGCATGTGAATGTAAGACCACGGCAGGGCCATGGCAATGTATGTGTAAGACCATAGCTGGACTATGGTATCGAAAAATTGATGCACTCATACCGTAATTATTTATAAACTCGAAGTGATTTGATAAGTGAATTGGTGAGAAATAGATAAGTATGGGTACAAGTATGTACGGAAAACTAATCAAATAATGAACTAATGGAAGTTGAGAACTTTATGTTAACTTCGTAATTGATGCTTTAATGCAATTTATGTTATCTATTTAGAAATGTTAATTACTAATGAGATTATTTCATAATTACATACGAACTTACTAAGCTTTATAGCTTACTTTGTTTATTTTTTTCCATGTTTTATAGTATTTCGAAGCTAGCTCGAATTCGAAGATTGTCATAGATTTCATCGCACTATCGAACATCTATTTTGGTACTTTTGAAGTTTGTATATATTGTATATGGCATGTATATGCTTTAGTAATTTTGGTATGTTTGATGACATGTATTTTGGCCATTTGAGTTGGCTTATGAAGATGAATTTGATGATGTTTATAAATATGTAAACAGTTCTATTTTGAGTTTGGTAATTAACCTATATTGTGTGATTGAGGTTGAATTTATAATGCCTATTGATATTAGGTAATTTGATTGCAAAAAGGGTTGATAATTTGGAAAGCTATGTGCTTGTGAATTGATGAATGATAATGCATGTTTGGAATGGTTTAGTTAATTGAATTGTATATATGAATTAGGTATGTAAATAGATGGCAAATGATTGCTTATTTTTTATTTGTATTGATGATAACGAAATGGTATGAATTAAATATTGGTTGATGATATTTGGTTGCTATTTGTGTCTTGAAATGGAACTATATGAGCTTGTATAGGTATGTGCAAATTGGGTGGCAAAATGGCTTGGTAAATAGCCTATTTTTGTCCACACGGTCAAAGACATGGTTGTGTGTCTCAACCGTCTGTGACACACAAACATGTTACACAGCCGTGTGTGACACACGGACATGTTATGTTGAATTTGAAACCAAGTCAGTATGCTCCATACGGCATCACACACAGGCGTGTGACTTGGCCATGTGGCATAAGTCAGTATACCCTACATGATTGGCACAGCCTAGCAAATGGCCTGGTACATGGGCGTGTATGGCCATTTTTAGGGCACAATGGCGTGTGTGTTGGCTGCGTGACCCAAGTCAGAGAGTTACACAGGGTCAGACACGGGATGGGACACGGCCATGTGCTCCCATTTCAATTGTCCACACAGCCTGTGACACGGGCATGTCTGGTGGCCGTGTGTCTCACACGGCCTAGCCACACGGGCGTGTGTCCCCTGTTTTAAGAAAAATTTTCAAAGTTTCGTGAAAGTTTCTTGAGTTATCGGTTTAGTCCCAAACCACTTCCAAAGCTTGTTTAGGGCCTCGAAGGCTCGTATAAGGGACTAATTGATTGAGATTGAATGATAAATGCTTGAATTGAGAAAATGTATGCTAAATGGATGTTTAATTGTTTTGTAAGTCCGGTAATGCTCCGTAATCCTATTCTGGCACTGAATACGGGTGAGGGGTGTTACAGCTTTATAGGCACTTAACAATTCTGAACTTTTACTTTAACAACCATGAACTTGAAGTCTATGCGTTTTGACTTTAATGTGCTCCTGTTGTTATTGGAATAAAGGACTACCAATTATTGTCACAATTTCACCCGAGTGACAAAATTTTGCATCAATATTCCATCAAAATCGGAGTCTGTATGCCTGATCATCTCTAACTTATCAAACCTCCGATATATGAGCATGTAACTCTTGGTTGTTATCCAATGGTCTACACCAAGTTGATTAAATGTCTGCCTAACATCCCAACAATGTACGCAATATCCAGACGCATATATACTTAAGCATACATTAGCCTCCTAACAGTTGATGCATAGGGAATATTTTGCATGTCCTGAATTTTAAGGTTACTTTTAGGGCATTGAGTAAGATTGAATTTGTCTCCTTTAGCAACAAGGGTGTCACATAGTCTACAATCTTCCATGCCAAACTTTCTTAGTACTTTATCAATATAGCTCTTTTGTGACAATCCAAGAATAAACCAAGATCGGTCTTAATGTATCTGAATTCCTAAAATAAAATAGGCGTCCCCAATATCTTTCATCCCAAAATGTTTAGATAAAAACTTCTTAGTTTCATGCAATAAGTCTATATCATTAGTGGCAAGTAAAATGTCATCGACATTTAGAACCAGGAATATATACTAACTTCCACTAAATCTGTGATATACACAATCATCAACAATATTCATCTCAAAACTGAACGAGACAACTACTTGATGAAACTTGTGGTACCATTGAAGGGAAGCTTGTTTAAGACTATATATTAGATTTTGCTAATGTGCAAACCATATTCTTTGGGTCTTGTAACACTTTTAACCTGTATTCGTCGCCAGAATAGGGTTACGAGGCATTACCAATCAATCACAACATAATCATACATTTGTGCAATCATCATTAAAAACCATTCATCTCAATCACTTTGTCCCTTATAAGGTCCAACGAGACCTTAAAACATGCTTAGAAGTGATTCGAGACTAAACCGATAACATTTGCAGACTTTCAAAAACTTAGAAAATTTTCAAACTTTTAAAGGTCACTCGCCCATGTGAACAGGCCGTGTGCCTCACACGATTACCAGACACACCCATGTCATATACTATGTTAAAATAGGGCATACATACTGACTTGTACCACATGGCCGAAGACACGGCCTTGTGCCATGGCCGTGGAAAAATTAGGAAGGTTACTGACTTGGTCACACAGCCAGCCACATGCCCATGTGCTAGCCCGTGTGTCTCACACGGCCAGTAGACATGCCCGTGTGTCTAGACCATGTTAAAACTATAAGGTATACTTCCTTAATTCGAAAAGGTACCATAGGGGACACACCGCCGTGTAACATGATCGTGTGTCTCACATGGCTGAGACACACACCCATATCTCTGCTGGTGTGGACAAAAATAGGTCACTTGCAAAGATAATTTGCCACCCTTTTCTCATGCACACATAGCCATCAACATGATATCATTTCAATACATATATAGGCAGCCAAAACATACCAATTCACACACTTTTCATGCCATTTCATACTCAACCATTTCACTACTCAAATTCACATCCAAAATCATGCCACAATAATATGCCACAACCTTAAATTCTATATGCATTTCATCATCGACTTAACATCTATTTTATGCTTCAAAACATAGCAATTCATCACCATAAATCATACCAAAGTATACCATTCCTCAAACATTAATACATCCACCAAAAAAACTAACTCAAATCTCAAAGTAACACTAATTCAATACCTTAATCTCATACCATACTATGCCAAACTCACAAGGCATACCATTCATACCACATAGCATATATAAACACATTATATAAGCAAAATTCACATCCAACAACTTTATCATATATAAGCCAAATCACATGGCTATAATTCCATAACACAAAATGTAACACCTTTAACTCGTATCCGTCGCCGGAATAGAGTCATAAGGCATTACAAAAATAAACATAATCCAAACAAATAAATACATAAGTATATAATTATTCATTCGGTCAAGTCATAAGTGTAACGCCCCAATTTTCGGGAATTCTGTGAATGTTAGCATAGGTTTAATTATGTTAGTGGGCCTCTAGAAGGCCCAAGCTTAAGATAGAACCCGACAATTTTAGTTAATTTTTGTTCCATAAGAAAAAAGGGGTGAAATTATGAAATAGGACCTATGTGAAAATGTTTGAAAATGCTATATGCTAAATTGAAGTGGCCAAACAAATAGGAGTGCAAAATAGGAGGATTTGCATGACAAACCTCCCATTTTACTTGAAGTGGCCGACCATCATGTTGTTGAAGACAATATGTGCACTTGATATCCATAATTTATGGTACAAATTGATAAAAATTGATAATGGGTTAGGTAAATGTTCCATGATAATGGGTTAGGTAAATGTTTCATGATGGGCATTTCATGTCTTTTGTATTAAAGAATTAAATAGATGAAATATGAAATTTTATTAAAAGAAAAAGGGGTGAAAAGAACAAAGTTTTGTCCATCTTTGTTCATCATAGCCGAAAGTTAGAGAAGAGAAAGGAGAGGAGAAAGCTCTTGAATGTTCGGTCACTTGGGGAAGAAAATTGAAGGTAAGTTCATGGTAGTTTGCTTCTATCTTGATGTTCATAACTTCTTCTTAATTCTACCTTAACTCTTGAAGCATATTTTGGTTTTTGGGTATGTTGTGAGCATTTGGTCATGAATTAAAATGAAGGAAATGGTTGTTGTTTCATGTTCTTTTGATGAAAAATGGAAGATAGGTGAAGTTGAGCCAAACAAATGAGCATGCATGTGCCTTAGATGCTAAAGGGAAAAATAGGCTAACATGTTGTGCTTTAAAATGATGAAATGGAGATTATACTTAAGTAAAATCATAGATATGTGATGATTGATTGGTGATATGCATGTTTAAATAACATGCATGCAAGTTATGTGTGAAAGAGTGATTTGGTAATAAATCTGCTTGGGACAGAAACAGTAACGTGACTTTGGAAAATCACCATAAATTGTGAGAGATGAGTTAGAAGGTGAATAAATTATGTAATTAAAGCTTAATGAGTCTAGTTTCAAATGAAATAAATGAGAACATATTTTGAATTCTGTACAATGAGAAATTTGATTCGTAATGAAGAGTGTTCAGATTAGTCAAATAGTGAAACATGCGAAACTTTGAGAAAAATCTGGTATTGATTGGCTAAACCAAAAATTCTGAAAACTTTATGTATAGAAGATATATGAGTCTATTTTCAGGGAAAATTAACGACACTTGATTTGGAGTTTCATAGCTCCAGTTATAAATGATTTAGTGACTGTTGCTCAGGAAGACAGCTTGCAGTGAAATTATGATTATGTGGTAAACACTGACAAAAATTTGTTAATTAGTTGCTTATTGATTTCTTATAAGCTTACTCTGATCTGTAGGTGTGGTTGGCCGAATATTGTAAGGGGTTAATGGTAGTTCGTATTTGAATAGTTAGATTAACGTGTTAGTAATCCAATTGTAGGCGGTTCGTGTGTGGATCTCGTCAGCATATCGTCGCAAACAGGTGTGTAACTAACACCCTCTTTCTTAGTCTAGATCGGCAAAAGTTGAAAAGCCGAAATTTCGAAAACTGATATTTTGTATATTTGTGAGTGTGCGAATGCTCGTGAGGTAAATCGATTAATGTTTTTGGTAAGCTACAATGTTTGGACTGCAAAGTGCATGATTTCTGTGCCCTCGATATTTTTGGGCTTAATAGGCCAAAATTGGAATGATGGGCCAACGGGCCCAATTCGGTAAGAACCCTCGGTAGTGATTCTGTTAGTACGTGAAAGGTAGGAATATGCATGAAAAACCCTAAAATAGATAAATTACTGAAATACCTTTAAAAGTGGGAAATTTACTGTGACAGCCCAAAGTTGACCCTAGTCGGGAAATGGTTTCGGGACCGCTAAACCGAGTCACCGAAATGTTTGAATGTGATACTTATTGTGTAGAATATGTAATTATGAATGTGTGAAAATTTCAAGCTTCGATTTGGTTGATTGCATGTGAATTTAGTCAATAGGACTTATGTGAGAAAATTCAAAAATGTGATAGGTCAATGTGTGAGGACCTATTAGTGCATGTGGACAAAGGGGGGACTTGCATGCCAAATTTCCCCCCCCTAATGAGTAGTGGCCGGCCATGACAAGGAATGATGGGCAAAACATGTCATGAAACATGTTTTGTTAATGGAAGAATAAAATAAGGAGTATGGGTAATAAAGAAATGGAAAACAAAAGAAAAAAAAATGTGTGTGTAGTGTTTGTCCCCCCCATTGCCGTGAGCTAAAGAAGAGAAAGGGGGAATTTTGTTCATCCTTTTCTCATCTTCATGCTTGCCAAAACTAGAAAGAAAAACAAAGAAAAATTTTCTCATCCTTTGGTTCATCCTTGGCCAAAAATTTTAAGGAGGAAAGAAGAAGAAAGGTGAAGAGATTCGGCCATGCATGTAGCTAGGCTAAGGTATGTTTGATGATGTTCCATGAGAGGCATGCATGTTTTAGTTGTTAGCTTGAGTTCTACCTAACCCATGGTCTAAATCTTGCTATGTGATGGAAATGGCACTTGACCATGGATGCATCATTCTTGGTTGATGTTTGATGTTGTGGTGATGAGGCATGAGGATGAGTTAAGATTCGGCCTAGGTGGAGGTTGTGTTAATGCCATTGCATGCAAAATATGAAGCTTGTTAATGATGCATGTGATGATGGCTTGATGATTCTTGAACCTCCTTTTTAGCATTTTTGTGTGAGCACATATGTGCATTGGTTGCTAAATGGAGAAGAATCGGCTAGCAAGATGTGTGCTAAGGCCGAATGTAACTTTGCATGTTAATGAGCAATGCATGTGTTAAATTGATGAAAAGGGGGAGGATGCTTTACTAGTGTGTATATGTGTGTATTAAGTGTTGAAATCGACCCCAAAAATGGACATGCATATTCGGCCAAGGGGAAAGAAATTAGCTAATATGTTGTGTTGATGCATGATTTTTGCATGTATGAGACTTTAATGTCTAATGTATAAATATGGGCTAAGTGCCTTGTGTTCATCTTTTGATGCCTAAATGATGAAATCAATTTATTTGTTTGATTAAGCTCAAGAGCAAAGGGGAAATAAAACCGATAAAGGGAAGGAAAAAGTGGTTGAATAGCTAGCGGAATCGTTCGACAACACCCGAGGTAAGTTCTTGAGTAAGAGAGCTTAAATTACGATGTGATTAAATCATGTTTTAAGCAAATTAAAATCATGCTCTATGAGTGGCTATTGAGCCGAATGTGCAAGGATGGTGTGTGCCTTGTGTTGAGTTTTGCTAATGAAAAAGAAATACGAATGTGCCATGAATTATTGTTAGAGGTGCATGATTAATTGAATGCTGTCCGGGCTAAGTCCCGAAGGCTTTGTGCTAAGTGAATATATCCGGACTAAGATCCGAAGGCCTTTGTGCGAGATACTAAATCCGGGTTAAGTCCCGAAGGCATTCGTGCGAGTTATTAAATCCGGGTTAAGTCCCGAAGGCATTCGTGAGAGTTATTAAATCCGGGTTAAGTCCCGAAGGCATTCGTGCGAGTTGTTAAATCCGGGTTATGTCCCGAAGGCATTGTGTGAGTTACTAAAACCGGGCTATGTCCCGAAGGCATTTGAACGAGGAGCTATATCCGGTTAAATCCCGAAGGTACGTGATTTGGTAATGAATGAGCTTGCTGTAAAATTCCAGCGAATACTCGAAAAACATCCCAATATGGGGATATGTTACGTATGTGTTGAATTTAATCGAGCCCTTACAAATAAATGTTCGCTCAGTTGATAAACGAGCTACCGGCCTTCGGCCAAGTTAGTTTATTGTGTATATACATAAGGGTTGTTAATGTTGTGAAGCAAGTTTGATATCGGTAAATTGCGTATTATGAAATATTCCGTTTAGCTAAATGTGTGCTATTCTTTGTGCATGCTGGAATTCCTTGCTCAAACTTACTAAGCATAAATTGCTTACTCGTTACATTGCTCCTCTGTTTTATAGATTTTTGGTTCTCCAGCTATCGGACTCGGGATCTTGAAGTCGAAGTCGCCCACACTATCAAAGGCTCTTTTGGGTACTATTTTGGTTGAATTTTGATATGGCATGTATAGGACTACCCATTGTTGTCTTTCGAGTACTTTATGAAATGTATAAGTGTACAGCCATGCGAAAATGGCTTGTAGAAGTGGAGTATGGCATTAGACCATTCGTATTTATGAATGTATAGATGGTTTCATGATGTAACTATAGTTGGAATGGAAGTGTTGAGCAAATGACCAGCCACTAGAATGGCTAAGTATGATCATATGTGGGCTTATGTATGACAAGGCCCTAGTTGGTCCATGAAACCCCAAATTAGGTAAGGTTTACTTTGAAAACAGAAGCTGATAGCAGCAGTGGTGTGGATTGGAAAAATCACAAGAATTCGTAGGAGTGGAATTAAATAGTGAATAAATTATGTAATCGAACCTTGATGAATCTACTTTCATATGGAAGTAACGAAACAATCATAGGAACAGTACAGTAAGAGATATTCGGGTTCTTGTGGAACAGGGCCAGAACAGTTTCTGGATTCCCTGTTCCGACTTTGTAAATTCACTATAAATTGACCAGAGATAATTAGGGGTCATACCATATATGTATGGATTCCTCTCTGAGTCTAGTTTCCAAAGAAACAAACGGCATCAGCATTGAAGCTCTGTGCAGAGAGATATCCCAGTCGTAATGGGAAAAGGTCAGTGTAGTCGACCCCTGTAACATGGGAGACTTTGACTAATAAACTGTACTAATTGGCCCAACCAAAAATTCTATAAAAAAATACATAGGTGGGGACATGAGTCTAGTTTCAGGGAAAAATCACAAAACTGATTTTCGAGTTGTGAAACTCAAGATATGATTTTTGAAGCGACTAGTACTCAGACTGGGCAGTGTCTGGAAAAATTTTTCAAAGCTTGTTGACATCTCGTGTCCGACTCCGGTGTCGGTCTCGGGTTCGGGGTGTTACATTTACAGTTTTACCCCTAGGAGATAAATTACCGAAATACCCCTAGGGTTAAATTGACCTAAATGCATGTTTAACTATTGTTATTTACTGCATGCCATGTTGTTATTATCTTTTGCATGGGACTGGGATATTGATGTAGGAAGTACTGAAAGTGGCTTGTCCACGTAATGGAGGCTTTGCCTCAATTTACTGTTAACTGAGCAGCAAGGCTGCAACTGTGGAGTGTTGGGCTGGGTGGGTTGAGCTATTCCCCACATAGAGTGTATGGCTGGTACGGGTGGAGTGTAGTGGTTGGTGGGTTGAGTAGTCTCCTTAAATGGGCTTGTATATGTTATTGATGTTGCATGTATTTTGAAATGGGCCTATGGGCCATACTGTTATCTGAATAAGGGGCTAAGGCCCAGTTTATTGTAATCTGAAAAGGGCTCTGTCCCAGTATCACTGTTACCTGAATGGGCTTAGGCCCAATGGGCTTGAGCTGACTTGGGCTTTGAATGTGTTTTCCTTACACAATGAGTTTCCCCAAACTCACCCCTTCTTTAACCTTGCAGTTGAGCCTTGATGTGGGTGACTTGGAGCCGGAGGGGATTCAGAGTGGCCATGGTGAATACTTTTGGGTTTGAAAAAGAGACTGGTTTTCTTAAGTTATTTTTAATTACTATTTAATTTTTGGGTTGTAATAAAGCCATTTTAACTTTATTTTCTTCTTTCATTTTCTCGGATTATATTATTTTAAACAACTTTAAATTGATGGATAATAATTCAAATAGGCTAGACTTAGGGCGTGATTTCAAAACGATACTTGTTTTTTTTACAATAACACGACGTCACGAATACTCGATTTACCAAAGATAACCACTCAAAGAAATTTCAACTTGTTATAACCAAGTGTGGCAATGGATGTGGACATGTCTAGGATTGGATCCAATTGGAGAGCTTGGTACTTAAGCAGCCTTCATGGCTCACCTCCTCTGTTATGGATACCTACCTGGTGCCCAGCTTCCATTCACTTGGTTAGTTTAACAAAAGTCAGTTTTTAAAACACTAAAAAGGGAACACGGGTTTTTGACTTCAATGTGGCACATCAGATTCAGCCTTAACGTCTGGGCCAGGTTTGGGGGTGCTACATTTAATGGTATCAGAGCCCAGTTGCAACAACTCGGCTGTGGATCGGGTCCAAAAAGGGTTTTCAAAACTTTATGCCAAAAAAAAGGGTATTTTTGGAAAAACCTGACTTTTGAAAATTTCCTATTTAAAGGAGATAATCTCCGAACTTGTTTTTTTTAACACAAATGTTTGGAAAATGGATTTCAAAAAGCCTAAATCTTTTGAGTTTATCTGAAAACTGATGAAGTGGCACACTGAATCCCCGGCACCAAGGCTGTAAGTACTATTCTGTTTTATATACTGAACTGTACTGTAGTTAGTACTAAACCTTAGAGATAGTACTATAGATAATATAGCGTAAAGGCTACGAAACTGAGATTGTAGGGTAAACTAAGCCCTAGAAAACTGAGACAGTAGCTAAACTGTGGTTACGCGAGAACAACTCTGAAACATTATCTGTTCATAAGATATTCTGTAATAAACAGTGGAAACAGTAAACTAACTGTATAAAATTCGTAATCAGATAAATCGATATGAGTACGAGAGCTACTCGGGGAAGAGGCCGTGGTTGAGGCTGAGGTAGTACTCAAGCTGGATCTTCGTCTTCTAAACACATACTCGCTGGAGTAGCACGACCACCACCGGTGGATGAGAATGGGCCGTATGATCGGGCCGCGAGGGATGACGCTCTGTCCCAGGCCATGTTAAGAGTTTTGGAAAAGGTGGCCGGAGCTAATATCGGGCCCATGAATAGGGGGTCCATTTTTTAGCGACTCCGGGCCAACGGAGCGGAATTTTTTAAGGGTGCATCTAGAGTAGCCCCAAATGTGGCTGAGTACTGGCTGGAAGCCACGGAGCGGATTATGGATGACTTGGACTGCTCAGTAGAGCAAAAGTTAAAAGGAGCAGTATCCTTACTACGGGACGAGGCGTATCAGTGGTGGATCACTGTGAGGAAGGGTACCCCAGCTGAGAGGGTAACTTGGGAGTTGTTTAAGCAGTCTTTCAAGGCGAAGTATGTCGGAGCTAGCTATATGGATGCGCGAAGGAAGGAATTTCTGAACCTGACCCAGGGTGGTAAGACCGTTGCTGAATATGAGGCAGAGTTTCTATGATTGAGCCGGTATGCTAATGGTATTGTCTCTACCGAATACAAGCGCAGTGTTCGCTTTGAGGATGGCCTCGGGGATGAGCTAAGGGTGCTCATAGCTTCATAAAGAGAGGGCGATTTTGCTGCACTGGTAGAAAAGGCTAAGATAGCCGAAGAGGTGAAGCAAGCTGAATGAAGAAACCGCGAAAGGGATTGAAATCGGTTCAGGAGAGATGTTGGACCAACTGGTGCTGCAAACCGGAATGTTAAGAGAGCTGGGATGGAGGAACCAGTTCGAGCGGTTCCGGTGAACACTGTTAGACCACAAGCTTGTGGAGATTGTGGTAGAATGGATCTGGGGGAATGTTGGAAACGTTCTGGGGCTTGTCTTCATTGTGGATCAAAGGAACATAAGATCAGGGATTGTCTTAAGAGGCCAGCTCAGGCTCAAGTGGTTGAACAAAGGGCTGTGCAACCCGTGCAAACAGCGCGAGGTGGACTGTCACCGTCGAAAGGTCATGGCCGAGGTCGCGGTGGCAATGGCCATGGATGTGGGGCACCTGGCAAGGGTACTGTTAACACTGAGGCTCGTCAGCCAGCTTTCGTATATGCTGCTCGTCGCCACGAGGAGGGTGACGCACCTGACGTCATAACTGGTACGTTTTTGGTTTCTAGCATGCCGTATACTGCATTGGTGAATGTTGGATCTACTCATTCCTATGTTGCATGTGCCATATCTGGGTCGTTGGGTGTGCACTCTGAGGAGATTGTGAGTGGGGTATTTGTACTAAGTCCTTTGGGCCACTCAGTTAGGGTAGACAAACTGTATAGGGATGTACCCTTAGAAACTCAAGGTAAGATTTTCCCTGGAGATCTGATGGAGTTACCGTTCGGAGAGTTTGATCTCATTTTGGGAATGGACTGGCTTGTTAAGCATAAAGCAACTCTGGATTGTGCTGCTAAATGAATGGTGTTAAGGACCACAAAGGATGGGGAGGTTATGGTGATAGGTGAGCGAAGGGATTATTTGTCCAATGTGGTGTCGGCATTAATAGCTGAAAAGTGGATTCGAAAAGGTTGTGAGGTCTATTTGGCATTTGTAAGTCAGTCAGAAGAGGAGAGATTGACAGTGGATAAGGTTAGGACCGTAAAGGAGTTCCAAGATGTTTTTTTGGAGGAGCTTCCAAGATTGCCTCCTAACCGAGAAGTTGAGTTTGGAATAGATTTGTTGCCTGGAACGGTGCCTGTGTCCATCGTACCGTATAGGATGACACCGAAGGAGTTAGTGGAGTTAAAGGCTCAAATTCAAGAGTTGTTGGATAGGGGCTTCATTAGGCCAAGCGTGTCTCCATGGGGAGCACCGGTGCTATTTGTGAAGAAAAAGGACGGGATAATGCGTATGTGCATCGATTACCGCCAGTTGAACAAACTGACGATAAAGAACAAATACCCTCTGCCAAGGATTGATGATTTATTTGACCAACTTAGAGGAGCTTCGGTATTTTCCAAGATTGACCTTCGATCTGGATACCATCAGTTAAGGGTAAAGAAAGTGGATATTCATAAGACAGCATTCAAGACTCGATATGGTCATTACGAGTTCTGGTTATGCCATTTGGGTTGACGAACGCACCTGCCACTTTCATAGATCTGATGAATCGAGTGTTCTAACCTTACTTGGACCGATTCGTGGTAGTTTTCATCGATGATATTCTGGTATACTTGAAAATCGACGAGAAACATGAGGAGCATCTACGTATTGTGCTACAAGTGCTGAGAGAGAAGGAACTGTGTGCAAAGTTTAGTATGTGTGAATTTTGGTTGCGAGAAGTGGCTTTTCTAAGTCATGTGGTTTCTGTTGAAGGAATTAAAATGGATCCTCGAAAAGTTGAGGCAGTTCTGGGATGGAAGCCACCAAAATCAGTATCGAAAATTCGGAGTTTTCTGGGTTTGGCAGGCTATTACCGAAGGTTCGTAGAAGGATTTTCTCTGATTGCTGCACCATTGACAAAACTGTTAAGGAAAGGGGTAGCATTTGTCTGGACTGAGAGTCAGCAAAAAGCTTTTGACCATTTGAAAAAGGTATTGACTGAAGCACCAGTGTTGATTCAACCAGAGTCTGGGAAGGACTTCACTGTGTAAAGCGATGCGTCACATGTGGGGTTAGGATGTGTACTGATGCAAGAGGGTAAGGTGGTCGCTTATGCTTCGCGGCAACTTAAGTCTCATGAAGCGAACTACCCTACGCACGACTTAGAGCTAGCAGCAGTGATCTTCGCAATGAAAATCTGGAGACATTACTTATATGGAGAAAAGTGTATCATATACACAGACCATAAGAGCCTAAAGTATCTGTTAACTCAGAAGGAGTTAAACCTTAGGCAACGAAGATGGGTAGAGTTGCTTAAGGATTATGACTGTTTGATTGAGTACCACCTAGGTAAGGCTAACGTGGTGGCTAATGCGTTGAGTCGAAGGGTTGTTTCTGATTTGGGAGCCTTGTTTGCACGTTTGAGTCTGTTTGATGATGGAAGTCTGTTAGCAGAATTGCAAGTGAGGCCTATTTGGACTGAGCAGATTAAAGAAAAAAAGTTGAAGGATAACTCGTTGGTTCTTCGATTTCAGCAAGTTGAGAAGGGTGAGAATAAGGATTTTGGACTGAATACTAAAGAAGTTTTATGCTTCCGAGGAAGAATTTGTGTTCCGAAGGACTCTAACTTGAGACAGTAAATATTGAAGGAAGCTCATGGGGGACTTTGTGCCATGCATCCTGGAGGGAATAAGTTGTATCACAACTTGCGAGAACTGTACTGGTGGCCTGGGCTTAAACGAGAAGTAACGGAGTTCGTGGGAAAATGTCTGACATGCCAGCAAGTGAAAGCTGAACATCAATTTCCTTCTGGATTACTGCAACCGGTGAAAATTCCATTGTGGACGTGGGAGAGAGTCACTATGGACTTTGTGAGGGGGCTACCTTTGACACCCACCAAGAAAGATTCTGTGTGGGTAGTAGTGGATAGGTTAACAAAATCTGCCCATTTCATACCAGTTCGTACTGATTACTCCCTGCAAAAGTTGGCTAGGTTGTATGTGGCAGAGATAGTGCGACTACATGGAGTGCCAGTGTCGATTATTTTCGACCAAGACCCTAGGTTTACATCTCTGTTCTGGAAGAAGTTGCAGGAGGCATTGGGTACACGTTTGGATTTCAGTACTGCCTTTCAGCCACAGACAGATGGACAGTCGAAGAGGGTTATTCAGATTTTGGAGGATATGTTAAGGGGTTGTATCATCGATTTTCGTGGGAGTTGGGAGGACTACTTGTCATTGGCGGAGTTTGTATACAATAACAACTACCAAGCAAGTATTCAAATGGCTCCATATGAGGCACTTTATGGGCCGAGATGTCGTACGCCTACGTGTTGGACAGAGTTGGGTGAACGACAAGTGCTTGGACCGGAGTTGGTGTCAGATACTGAAAGTAAGGTTAAGTTGATAAGAGATCGATTAAAGGAGGCATCTGATAGACAGAAGTCGTATGCGGACCTAAAGCGCAAAGAGATAGAGTTCGCGGTTGGGGATATGGTTTTCTTAAAGGTTTCACCTTGGAAGAAGATCTTAAGATTCGGCAAGAAAGGCAAATTGAGTCTGCGGTTTATAGCGCCTTATCGGGTTCTTAAGCGGGTAGGGCCAGTAGCGTATCAGTAAGAGTTACCACCAGAGTTAGACAGAATCCATGACGTCTTTCATGTGTCTATGTTAAGACGATATCGATCGGATCCCTCACATGTTGTGCCAGTAGAGGAGATTGAAGTAAGGACTGATTTGACCTTTGAGGAAGAACCTATACAAATTTTAGATCGAGAGGTTAAAGTTCTAAGAAGGAAGTCGGTTCCGTTGGTAAAAGTACTGTGGCGTAATCATGGAAGGGAAGAAGCTACTTGGGAATCAGAAGACACTATGCGTCAACAATACCCTCAACTATTTGGATCAGGTAAATTTCGAGGCCGAAATTTCTTTAAGGGGGTAGAGTTGTAACGCCCCAATATTCGGGAATTTTGTGAATGTTGGCATAGGTTTAATTATGTTAGTAGGGTTTAGGGTTTGTCTTGCAAATCCTCTTATTTTGCACTCCTATTTGTTTAGCCACTTCAATTTAGCATATAGCATTTTCAAATATTTTTACATAGGTCCTATTTCATAATTTCACCCCCTTTTTCTTATGAAACAAAAATTAACTAAAATTGTCGGGTTCTATCTTAAGCTTGGGCCATAATTTATGGTACAAATTGATAAAAATTGATAATGGGTTATGTAAATGTTCCATGATAATGGGTTCGGTAAATGTTCCATGATAATGGGTTAGGTAAATGTTCCATGATGGGCATTTCATGTCTTTTGTATTAAAGAATTAAGTAGATGAAATATGAAATTTTATTAAAAGAAAAAGGGGTGAAAAGAACAAAGTTTTGTCCATCTTTGTTCATCATAGCCGAAAGTTAGAGAAGAGAAAGGAGAGGAGAAAGCTCTTGAATGTTCGGTCACTTGGGGAAGAAAATTGAAGGTAAGTTCATGGTAGTTTGCTTATATCTTGATGTTCATGAGTTCTTCTTAATTCTACCTTAACTCTTGAAGCATATTTTGGTTTTTGGGTGTGTTGTGAGCATTTGGTCATAAATTAAAATGAAGGAAATGGCTGTTGTTTCATGTTCTTTTGATGAAAAATGGAAGATAGGTGAAGTTGAGCCAAACAAATGATCATGCATGTGCCTTAGATGCTAAAGGGAAAAATCATCTAACATATTCTGCTTTAAAATGATGAAATGGAGATTATGCTTAAGTAAAAATCATAGATATGTGATGATTGATTGGTGATATACATGTTTAAATAACATGCATGCAAGATAGGTGTGTGAAAGACTGATTTGGTAATAAATCTGCTTGGGACAGCAGCAGTAACGTGACTTTAGAAAATCACCATAAATTGTGGGAGATGAATTAGAAGCTGAAAAAAATATGTAATTAAAGCTTAATGAGTCTAGTTGCAAATGAAATAAACTAGAACATATTTTGAATTCTGTACAATGAGAAATTTGATTCGTAATGAAGAGTGGTCAGATTAGTCAAACAGTGAAACATGGGAAACTTTGAGAAAAATCTGGTATTGATTGGCTAAACCAAAAATTCTGAAAATTTTATGGATAGAAGATATATGAGACTATTTTTAGGGAAAATTAACGGTACTTGATTTGGAGTTTCGTAGCTCCAGTTATAAATGATTTAGTGATTGTTGCTCAGGAAGACAGCTTGCAGTGAAATTATGATTATGTGGTAAACATTGACAAAAATTTGTTAATGAGTTGCTTATTGATTTCTTATAAGCTTACTATGTCCTGTAGGTGTGGTTGGCCGAATATTGTAAGGGGTTAATACGTAGTTTGTATTTGAATAGTTAGATTAACGTGTTAGTAATCCAATTGTAGGCGGTTCGTGTGTGGATCTCGTCAGCATATCGTCGCAAATAGGTGTGTAACTAACACCCTCTTTCTTAGTCTAGATCGGAAAAAGTTGAAAAGCCGAAATGTCGAAAACCGATATTTTGTAGATTTGTGAGTGTACGAATGCTCGTGAGGTAAATCGATTAATGTTTTTGGTAAGCTGCAATGTTTGGACTGCAAAGTGCATGATTTCTGTACCCTCGATATTTTTGGACTTAATGGGCCAAAATTGGAATGATTGGCCAACGGGCCCAATTCGGTAAGAACCCTCAGTAGTGATTCTTTTAGTACGTGAAAGGTAGGAATATGCATGAAAAACCCTAAAATAGATAAATTACTGAAATACCTTTAAAAGTGGAAAATTTATAGTTTTACCCCTAGGAGATAAATTACCGAAATACCCCTAGGGTTAAATTGACCTAAATGCATGTTTAACTGTTGTTATTTATTGCATGCCATGTTGTTATTATCTGATGCATGGGACTGGGATATTGACGGAGGAAGTACTGAAAGTGGCTTGTCCACGTACTGGAGGCTTTGCCTCAATTTACTGTTAACTGAGTAGCAAGGCTGCAACTATGGAGTGTTGGGCTGGGCGGGTTGAGCTATTCCCCACATGGAGTGTATGGCTGATACGGGTGGAGTGTAGTGGTTGGTGGGTTGAGTACTCTCCCCAAATGGGCTTGTATATCTTATTGATGTTGCATGTATTTTGAAATGGGCCTATGGGCCATACTATTATCTGAATAAGGGGCTAAGGCCCAGTTTATTGTAATCTGAAAAGGGCTCTGTCCCAGTATCACTGTTACCTGAAGGGGCTTAGGCCCAATGGGCTTGAGCTGACTTGGGCTTTGAATGGGTTTTCCTTACACAATGAGTTTCCCCAAACTCACCGCTTCTTTAACCTTGCAGGTGAGCCTTGATGTGCTTGGAGTCGGAGGGGATTCAGAGTGGCCATGGTGAATACTTTTGGGTTTGAAAAAAAGACTGGTTTTCTTAAGTTATTTTTAATTACTATTTAATTTTTGGGTTGTAATAAGGCCATTTTAACTTTATTTTCTTCTTTGATTTTCTGGGATTATATTATTTTAAACAACTTTAAATTGATGGATAATAATTCAAATGGGCTAGACTTAGGGCGTGATTTCAAAACGATACTTGTTTTTTTTTAAAATAACATGACGTCACGAATACTCGATTTACCAAAGATAACCACTCAAAGAAATTTCAACTTGTTATAACCAAGTGTGGCAATGGATGTGGACATGTCTAGGATTGGATCCAATCAGAGAGCTTGGTACTTAAGCAGCCTTCATGGCTCACCTCCTCTGATATGGATACCTACCTGGTGCCCAGCTTCCATTCACTTGGTTAGTTTAACAAAAGTCGGCTTTTAAAACACTAAAAAGGGAACACGGGTTTTTGACTTCAATGTGGCACGTCGGATTCGGCCTTAATGTCTGGGCCGGGTTTGGGGGTGCTACAATAAGAGTTAATTCTAATCATTTGCATAAAATAATATAACTTTTAAATTTTGTCATTTTATATCATGTGTAAAAAAAATAAGTAGGTAAACATTCACAAGTAACAGTATAATATATATATACATATAACTTGCACCACTAATTTCCTATCTGTGACATCATCATGGAGTTTATTCCTATCTCATATGATTTACAATTTATTTCTATTTGAAACAATTACAAGATTATAAACCAACTCACTTCATTTTTTTTATTTTTTTATTTTTAGTTTTATCGGTTATTACATGTAAATCATTATACACATTCTCAACTTGCACATAGTTAGTATATTTATTTAGCCACATAACAGGGTAAGTAACACTCACAATTGTAAACACCTTGCATGCATTCAAGACACATAGTAACATACAAAATTAAACAAATACAGAGGTCAAGTGCATATGTCTTAATGTAAATACCATCATAGCTGAACATAATTTATAATGCGTTTAACAAAATCAACCCAATTCCCTCTAGAACACTGTCGAATACTTTTTAGCACTAATACATAAAATAGCACCTTAATAAAACATAATAACCATTTCCATATAAATATATTTTATTAAATTTTTTTTACTCATGCAAAACCATGATCGAATCACCTATAGATACTACCCAAGCCATCATCTATTTTAACGCACATATCACACATCAGCTTAACTAAATTTTCATTCATTCACAACATATAAACCCTATTAAGTTCATACCCTGCACATACCAAACCGAATTCAAGTGAAGAAATTATCACAACCAAGACACATTCCAAGACCAACTTAACCATTTAGCCATTTTCGCATGGCTTGAATATACATTCATTCCCAAAATAACCAACTCCAAAACCAGCTATTACATGCCATAATTTTAAGTTTAGCTTATGGTACCAAGGCAGTAGACAGTGTGATGAACTTGTCTGACGATTCCCGAGCTCGTAACTTAACTTCAAAATCTAAAAAAAACAGAGTAAACATAACACAAAGAGTAAGCTACCAAAGCTTAGTAAGTCATAAGCAAATAAACAAGTCGATAATATAATTAACTTAATTTAACCAAATTTCAATATCATTAACAAGCTTACTCTCAACTTATATCTTTAATAATAATATACCAACAACATATATTTATTACCTTAGCCGAATATTCACAAGTTAAGTAATGAAACCACTGCTCAATTTTCAAAAGCCAAATTGTTATAATATAATCAACTATTGCTCATTTATATAAGTCCAAGAACCATAATTTAATATTATGTACATATAACTCTTATAAGACCGATTATTTATGATCACTTATATATGCATAATCAAAAATTAATTCCATAATATACTTACCATTTGTTCAAAGCCGAATACACTTATTTAATTCATGTATATATTTAACCTTACATCACATATAATTTATCAACTATCAAGTCACATACATATCTTATTATTGATAGCTAACAAGCTAAATCATACCTGGCCTTTTAGCCCATTTTACACATTCGGTCAAGATTTACCTTTGCCCGATGAACCATTGGGAATTGGATAGGACACTTGGATAATCACATAAGTCGTACAATGCCAACGTCCCAGACGTGGTCTTACATGTAGCCACAAATCGATGCCACTGTCCCAGACAGGTTCTTACTCGTAAACACATATTAGAACCACATATCGATGCCATGGTCTTATTCGCACACATATATCAGAATCCTATGTCATGACATATGTATCCTAACTATTCCTAAGGTTCATACGGGGCTTTCGGACGTTGTAACTCGGTCGAATTGAACTCGGAAATGTAGTAGCCAAATTTAATCATGTTCAAGCATAACATATTTAAATTTTAACATTTCATAACAGCATATAAATATAACATTTAATTTCCAAATAAACACGTCTATTTGCTTATAAACTTACCTCGGAGAATGAAAAATCGATACGGATCGACTAGTCGACAACTTTTGACTTTCCTCGGTCCAAATCCGATTTCTTTAGTTCTCAAATTATTATTTTTGCAATTTAGTCCTAATTACTCAAAATCGTCAAAAATCCAATACAAAATATGTTAATCTAAAACATATCTTTCATTTTTCATCATCAAACAACAAAAATCACAAGCTATCAACAATGGCACAACTCAAAGTATTCATCAAAATCAAAAATTCAAGCATGGGTTTTGTAGTACTTGAAGCAACGATCTAAAAAACGTAAAAATTATCAAAAACCGAACAAAAACGAACCTTATATGGGCTTGAATATTGACCGAACCCTAGCTTGCTTTCTTTTCTTTTTATTTTGTTTAGTTTCGGCTACCAAGAACATATAAACACTCAAATATGGCTTTGTTTATTTTATGTTTTATATTATAATATAACATATATAATTTAATATTTAATTTACTTATATACCTTTACTAATATAATATAAAAACCATGTAACATATATCTTATGCCGTCCCACTTACTTATTAATGGGATATTTACAACATAAATGTCCCAACTTAGAAAGACACTAACAATTTGGCCCTCATGCTTTAAACTATCAAGTTTTTAATTTATACGATTAAGTCTTCTTTTTTTAATCAGACACCTAAACAACAAAATTAAATCACGAAAATTTCATAGATATAAATTCACACAAAATAAACATAAAAATTATTTTCTGACTCGGATTCATGGTCCCGAAACCACCGTTCCGATTAGGGTGTAAATTAGGCTGTTACACAAAATGTACCATAGTGACACTAGCCTATACATGCCATATACCATATATATAAGGCTTCAAAAGTACCAACAAAATGATCGATAGTGTGATGACTTTTCCTGATGATACCCGAGTCCGAGTTAGCTTTGATACTCTATAAAAATAGACAAATAACATACAGTAAGCTTCATCGCTTAGTAAGTTCGTACTAAATATATATTCAACAGTTTATAATATACAAAATCATCAATTAATAAACACTTAATAAGTCTCATATCATGATTCGATTCTAATCCATGACCATTTTTCATATATATATACAAATCCATCAAGCTTCATACACATAGTATCAACCACTACATAGGTATCATACGTACCTATACTTTCTGGTATTTACTTATCTCATTTTCATCTTATTGTTCAATACGTTAAACCATCTGGAAATCTTTCCATACTCAAAGAACTCGCACACTTACAGCATAAATGATTAGTCGAAGCTATAATGATACCGCACACTTAATGCCATCACATTAAACTGAAACTATCTCGGTATCACACACTTAGTGCCACATATAGCCGAAGTTATTCCTATTCGCACACTAAGTGCTTTATATAGCCAAAGCTATCTCGAATCGCACACTAAGTGCCAAACATAGTTGATTCGTCATCGTACACAACCGTAGTCGCATATATACAATTCATGCAATATTAAAGCATTTAGAACATAATTGTAACAATGTCTATCACGTACGAACTTACCTCGTACTCAAAATTGACGAATCAGATCAATTATTTGATAACCTTCAATTTTCCCCGATCTAAATCTGAATCATTTCATTCTTGATCTATATACATTCAAAATTAACTCTTTTATTCAACGACACATTCAATTTAGTCCACAAACACATATTTGGGTATTTTTGCACTTTAGCCCTAAAGTTTCACATTTATTCAATTTAGTCCTCTATTCATAAAAAAAACACAAATTACACAATTTCTTTCTATTTTCTTGCTAGCCAAATTTTCATAGTATACATATCAGCCATATTTATCATTTATTCACACATTTAATCCCACATTTTCACATTTACATAAATTAACACCTTTTATGAAGTTTCACTAAAAATCACTTTACAAAACATGTATATCAAGCACCAAGCTTTCATAATTCATCATCAAACATCATAAAACTCATGGATTCATGAATGGCATTTTTCAAAATCACTAAAAATTTCAGAAATTAGGGTACGGGCTAGCTAATACTCAAAGCAACGATCACAAAAACATAGAAATCATCAAAAACCGAACAAAAATTGCATACCGATTGAGCCTTGCAAGTACCGAACCCTAACAAGACATGAAATGTAACATCCCAAAATAGGGTCTAGTCAAAATAATGGTTTCGGGACCACAAACCGACATCAAAATATTTATTTTATGATTATTACGAGGCTTAGAATATGAGAATATACATGTGTTAAAGTTTCATGAAAGAATTCTTTCAGTAAGTGCCCAATTGGAAAATTAGGGACTAAATTGAATAAATTGCAAAACTTGGATTCTAGAAGAAATTTGCATGAAATTGCTTTAGATTATAAAATAAAAGGTCTTGGGGAGAAATTTGCCCAATTTCTAAATTTTTGGACAAAAATGGGCTTGCATGGATGAAATTTCAAAAAAATGGCTTAAGGGCATTTTGGTCATTTGACATATTAATGAAATAAAATGAGAAAAAGAAGGAAAAAATCAGCCATTCTTTTCCCTTGTCCAGCCGAAATTCCTAAGCCACCATAGCTAGGGTTTCCAAGCTTTTCAAGCTCATTAGTAAGTGCTCCCAAGCTAGTTTTTAATGTTCTTTGTAATTTTAAGATCCCGGTAGCTTACTCTCTCCATTTCTACCCATATGTCATGCTAGGGGTTCATGTTTAAAAATACCATGCATGATTTACTTGTATTTTTATGTTTTATGGAGGAATATGGAAGTTTGAGGTGTGTTAAACAATTTTTCCTAGGTGATTTTCACGAAAAACCCCTAAAGGGACCTTTTTGCTAAATTTATAAAATGTGAGGTAGAAATGTGAAAATAATGGAAAATGTGGGCTACCATAAGAGGGAAAAGTGTTCGGCTAGGCTTGAGCAAGGTAGAAATTGCATACGTTTCATTATACGAGCCTAGGGACTAAATCGTAAAAATGTGAAAGGTTAAGGGCAAAATGATCATTTGGACCACGGATGGAATTTAGACTTGAAATGTATAATTTGGAGTGTTAATAATTTATTTTTATTGTTATAGACCTCGAGGAACAAATTCCGGAGGTCGATCGAGGAAAACAAAAGGTTTCGGAATAACCGAAACACGACACCGAAACAAATACCAGGTAAGTTCAGATAACTTAAAGTAAACACTCAATGTGCCTAATTATATGATTTATGAATTCATGATGATTGCATTTATTAATAACATGAAATTCTATGAAATGCATGTTTAAGTATAAATTGTAATAAATGTCTCTGTTGAGGTTAAAAAGGAAATTCGATGGATAAACCATGATTGCCATGTGTAATGAGGTTCTGCATGTGTTGCAGTAAGGATTTAGCCCAGACGAGTAATCTGTTGATCTCATTTATAAAAGGATCTAGCCCCCATTTTATGAACCCATAAGTTGATTTCGGGATTTAGCCTGGACTGGTAATCCCGCCATAAGATGTGAGGTTCGCGGGAGTGCATATCTGAAATAATCATTGTACGAATTGACGGTAAATGGATATTCCATCAAGATTTCCTAGAAACTCAACGAGATTAATGTGACATATATATATAAATGAGATGTTGAGTGATGAGCTCATCTAAGATAACTTTCATAGTGCATTGTTATATGACTAACTTATTGATTGAGTGTAAGTGATAGGAAAGCCATCCTATGCTCATTGAATTTATTACCCAATTAAATTGCATTCTAATTACTTGGTAAGTTTAGTTTCCGGTTATTCGAGCTTACTAAGCATGAAAATGCTTACCCCTCTCTTTTCCCTGTCTCTCACAGAGCTCGAGGACTCATAAAGATTGGAAGACAGTTGGAGAGTCAGCATACTATCAAATAGACTAGCTTTGGTATAAAGACATTTCTAAATTGTTCAATGGCATGTATAGGCCTTTTGAGTATTTTGTTATATATGACATTTGATTTGCCAAATGAAGGCTTTTAAAGATAAATCTATCTTTTTGTTTATGGCCATAGAGATCGGCTTATTTTGAAGTAGGCTATGACCTACAAAATTTCCATGCAAGTTTGTAATCATGTGCGATGGTTGAATTCCAATTGGCAATGAGTCATAAGGACGAGCCAATCTTGAATGTATTAAAGTGGTATGACAACACATAAATACAAGATAGGAAATAACCTAGCATGTACGAAACTAATGATATGAGGTTTCCATGCAATAAGTTTTTGCAAAGATCATTTATGAGAACATAATTATGTTTTACTTTATTTTTAATATTCATTAAGTATAAGTGTTAAAAAGGGGGTGACCATAGGCTTGGAAAATAGCCTGATAGGGTCTACACGGTTGGGTACACGGGTGGTGCCTAGGCAGTGTGTAACACACAGGCTACACCCGTAGGCGTGTGGCATGGTTGTGTATCCCCTGCATCTAAAATGGTAAGTCTGTTAAATGAACACGGGCTAGACACATGGGCGTGTGTCTTGGCCGTGTGAATTTAACAGAATGCTCAGGTCTTGGACACGGGGTGATTGCACCAACGTGTCCCAAGTCACACGGGCGTGTGACACTTCAAGTTAAAAGAAATTTTCCAAGGTGCCCAAAGTTTATCAAACGTTCTCGGTTTTGTTCTGCACCACCTCTAGGCATGTTTTAGGTCTCGGATGCTTGTTTAAGGGAAAGGATATACATATTTGAAAAGTTTTAAATTAGAGCGCAACTTAGTGACTTGATTTAATATGTTTAACGTGAAATCCCGGTAACGCCTTGAGCCCTATCCCAGCATCGGATACAGGTGAGGGGTGTTACATGAAAGCTTTATTTTCTCTTCAATAATCAATTGTAGATGATGATAATAAAGCCACATTTTACTTTGTTTTTTTATAATTAACCTTTATTTACACAATTACTAAAATGCCCTTAATTACTTTTAATGGATGACCATTTATGTCAAATTCCACTATCAATGGTATAATTACATCATAAGGACCTCACATATAATCAACCATAGCGATTAAACACATTTAACATATAGAATGCCACTTTTGCATATTACGCGATTTAATCATTTTTCTCAAATTAAGCTATTAAACAGTAAAATTAGCTTACAAAAATTTTACACATATATCTTCACATGTTGTAAACACCAAAAATAATATTAAAATAATTTTATGACCTCAGATTTGTGGTTCCAAAATCATTGTTCCGATTTAGCTAAAACCAAGCTATTACAGGTGTCCCAACTCAAAGTTTTCTGGTTGTACCATATAAATCATTTCTTTAATGTCACCATTGAAAAATGCAGTCTTAACATCATCTACTATAACTCAAGATCAAGATGAGCAACAAGCTCCATGATTGTCTTGAAATAGTCTTTTGATGAAACTGGAGAGAGAGTCTTTGTAAAATCAATGCATTCTTTCTAAGTTTATCATTTAGTTACAAGATGCATCTTATACCTCTCTACATTACCATTTGCATCCCTTTTGGTTTTAAATATCCATTTACAACCAATTTAACTTTGCACCTTCAAGTAATGGGACATGTTCCCAAACTTTATTGTCTCGCATAGACTTATACTCTTCTTACATAACATCAATCCATTTTTTAGAAGAACTTTTCATGGTTTTACGAAAGTTGATTGGATCACATTTCTCCTCTTTCTCTCGTGGACCTGCTTAATGATATTTATTCTTGAGGTTGTTGAGTTTGTTCTTTTGGAACAATTACCACATCTTGAATAGGGAGTTGTTCAACATTATCTTGTTGAGGTTCTGGATTCACTTCTTGATCAATGACAGGCATGAAAACTGAACATTGTGAAAAGTGATAGCAGGAACTGAGTTAGAATCCAATTCCTCCCTAAAAGCAATGTCTCTAACCTTTATTCTCCCTCCAAACTCAACATCCCCAAAAAAATGTTGTAGTTCCTATCTCAAAAATATTCCTAATTGTGGGATCATAAAACTTATAGCCCCTAGATTACTCAGAATAACTAATAAAGTAGTTGTTCACTGTTTTGGAGTCCAATTTCTTTTCATGTGACCTATAAGGCTTTGCCTCAACTAGACATCCCCAAATGTAAAAGTGTTTTAGACTAGGCTTCCGACCTATCCCAAGCTCGTAAGGTGTTTTTGCAGCTGTTTTAGTGGGTATTCTATTGAAAATGTAAGTTTTTGTCTTTAGAGGTACTGGCCAAATGAGCATTTTCAGATTTATCATATTTCAACTTTTTATCATTTTGCACACAATGAGAAATGAGTTCATTTGGAGTCCATTTCTCCTTTTGACAGTTGTAACTAATTTTAAATTGGTTAAACTGTGCAATAAGTGATACCAAAACCATAAGAACAAGTAATTCCTCAGAAAGCTTGATCTTAAGTGCCTTAAGTCTTGAAGTAACATGAAAGAAGTAAAAAGAGATGACATCTCAACCTTGTCATTTTTTGACAAAATGTTTCTCAATTTCATTAAAGAAACCATTAGCCTGAGTAATCTCTTCAGATTTTGTGCCCCTAAAAGCTTTTGGAATGTTGTGCTAATGATCATTAAACTCGTGCGGTTTGAACGATCTCACCTTTCAAAATCCCTTTTAGCATTAAGGGTGCTTGTCGTTGTAAGAGGTGCAGGTTGTTCTTCTCTTAGTGTAAGATCTATGTTCATACAACCAAGCATTATAAGTAAGTGTCTTTTCCATTCCTTGAAATTAGTCCCATTAAGCATGGGTATAAATTTATATTAGCAGATATTGTGGCAGCAGAAGATGAACTAACTGAATATAGAGAAAAATAGATAAAAACAAGCTCACATGAATATTCATAAGTAAACAATAAATTCAAAATAGTGGCTAATCCCACCTTAAGATACGAAACACAACATTAATATCAAGTCTTTGGACAGTAATATTAACAGTAAGTGATACTCTTGTTGTGGCAATCAAACATTAACAATAAATTATGTCAAATAATGAATCAGTCTTTGGACTAACTTATTGCTCACATAAAGTACCTTATAATTGTCACACATTAATCACCACAGATGTCATTAAAATTCTGCCAAATATTAACTTACCTTTAGGTCAATTAATAAACGCATGAATCACAAAAATATATAATCATCTTGATATTTTAAATAAGCTAATCTACGTAAAAGATGTCAGTTTGATGGCATTTTGTTTCAACTAATCTATTTAAAATTTTAGACATCCTTAATTAAATCCTAAAGTCAAAATATGGATTTGTTTGTTTCAAAATATTTCAAATTTAAACCAAAATAATTTGAATAAAGGTAAATCTTATCTCAAGATATCAGACATTCCATTAATATTTCATCTTTGGACAAAAATATTAACTTGCAAATGATATCTTATTGTAGTAATCAAAGATTGACAATAAAAACATGTCGAACAATAAATCTTCCTTTGGACCAATTTTTTGCTCACATGTAAAACCGAATAATCGTCACAAGTTTATTACCACAGTTGCACGTGTAATTTTGTTAAATATTAACCTTCCTTTGGGCCAATCAATATCAACGTAACTTAAGTTACATGCACATAACCTTTTATATTTTAAAACAAAATAATTTCAATAATAAATGTCACTTTGGCAACTTATTATTTCAATTAAGTTATTTTAAAATATATATAAATATACCAATATTTAAATTTAAAATATTCATATCATTAACCCAAAATAAGATTGTCTCATTACTGAATGAGAAATCAAATACCTTAATATTTGAAAAATTACAAACAGCCATTAAAATTTTATAATAAAATTAAAAATCAAATTTTATTAGACTCAACTTAATACTCATAATTATCATGAGTTTACATAAAATAAAATAAAAAACCATATGACTTAGCGATTTCTTTTTATAAAAGAAACTGACTTAAAAAAAAAAAAAGTTGCAGCGACTATATATATACACACGCTGGTATACAATCATACAAGCAGCATATTTTAATATCTTAAACATAAGCAAACCACGTTTATATATATAATAATCATTCGAATATATTATGCCATGCAAATATATATAAAGAATGTTGGAATAAGCATAATATTCCATGAATTAATACATCAATTAGTTACCTCACTTGAGGTAATTGGCAGCCGCTGATCGAAGTGATTAACAACCTTTGATAGCAATAATTCGAAACTAAGGATAGCATCAATTTAAGAGCATAACAATAGCAAAGAGCAGCAAGGGGAGACATTCAACGGCAGAAGAAAGGCAACAATCAACACTTGAAATTAAAGTAAATATTGCACGAATGTGGAACTGATCGACAACAAGGTTTTGAAGCAATAAGAAAAATAACAAATAAAATCATTTTGATGTATATGAAGGACTAATCGCCTATGATTCAAGTCAACAAACTCAATCCATTGATTTTTAACATCACACAAATATTCAAAATTTTAAAACTTAAAAGCTTCCCCATATAACCCTAAAACTTGTGCAATTTTTATTTCAAACTGATTTTTTTTATGAAGAATGAATTAATCCATATATAATAAAAAATAACTCATTCTCAATTATTTGACACAACAAGACTCGGATGCCTCTTGTTAGAACCGCAAAACAAGATCTAATATAAAACTTAACAAACCAGGATCTATCGTGTCAAATCATTAATAATAAATCAAAAACAAAAGAAGACGCGGAAGCGTATCTGAATCTAGTGATTTCTTGAAATCTTCAGATTTTATAGTTTTGGTCTTCCAAATTAGCACACAAGTAATTTAGAGAAGGTAGCTCTCTTTTTTTTTAAAATGGGATATTAAGAAAGTTACATATGTGTAATTTCGAGACCATAACTCTAATATATATAACTTTTGAACATTAACCATATTTTCTAATCTACCCATGATCAATTAGAAATTAATTATTAAAATATTTAGACATATTTGTTACTATTATTATATATGTGATATTTTGTTGAAAACAACATGAGGCGCAAGCTCATTCTACTCACTACTAATTCCTTGTGCACAAGTAATCCATATGGAATATATTAATAAATTCAATTGTGCATATGTTTTTAGTTAGGATTAATTAGGAAAATTAAATATAGACTTGGTTATTGTTATCTTTTTTTTTTTTTTTACTTCGAGGGAAACAAATATGATTCCATTTTTATTTATTTTTCTTTTAGGGTTTTAGTTGCCTGCAGGTTTCAATAGAAGAGAGTGAAATTTCGGAGTTTTTATTTTTTGTTTTTCTTTTATTATGAGTTACTAAACTTTTCTTTTTAATCAAAAAAGAAATTGATTTTTATTCTTTCTTACTAAATATTCATGTTTATTAAATGTAAATAACATATTTGATAGTTTGCAATTAAAATTTTTAAATTCGTAGTTATTTAATTATTTTAATATTTATGACAAATAACATGGTCGAATATATTATATAAATATATAAAATAATTTAAATGACTTTAATTGTATGTTTGTTGCTTGTTAGATGAATCTTTTATTGATAAATTATTATATTTTAAATTAAATCATAAATATATTTTTGAAAAATAATGAACAAATTTTACGTCATTATCGAAAATTTTGTTATTAATCAAACTAATGCATTTTGCCTTTAACTATATTCTTATTATATTGAATGATCAAGTTTTAATTACGATTTTCATTTTAGCAATTTTAATTTTATTTTTTCCTTTACTTTTTATTTTACACCTATTTATTTCACTATATACAAATTTTATTTTTGAGTCAATTTTGTTTGGTTGGATTTGATATTCATCATTATTAAATCACAAGGGTGAAATCCTGTATGAATTATATATTTAAAGAAAATATAAAAACTTAAATTAAATTTATAAATATTTATAATAATTTAATTTATTAAAATACCTATAATAATTATATTGAAGAAATTGATAAATTAATTTTAGATTAAAAAATAAATTAGTCATTTTGTTAATAATACTATCTATTTTTATTATTAAAAACTAGTCTGACTAACAAAATAATCAATGTTTATATATTATTTTGTTGTGTAAGGATCGGATTGCAATAATAGAAATAAACAAAATTTTCAACAAAATATTCCTTAATCTATAAATAAAAGTAGCAACAGGCTGGCTCCATGCCAATCATATTTTAGATTTCCCAATAAGAATTCAGATTTCCTTCCATAATCCATAGAAACAACGATTGAAGAGGATACAATTCACCATCCTAAAAAGAGTTGTCCAAATTACACTACACGTTTCCATTTCTGGATCTCAACACTGAACATTGAAAAGATGTTCCTATATAAACAAAATTCTCACTACTTGAATCATTCTCAGTCTTATTCTCCGAGAAACGGTGAACCTGAACTGCCCTTCCCACATTCTAATACTTTCACTCATTACTAGAAAAATGGCGGCTAATTTTATTACTCACTTATCTCTGGTTCATCCAAAACCTTCACTTTCTGCTAAATCCCTTCAAAACCCGTCTCTGTCTCACCTCTCCAAGCTCTCTCCTTCATCAAGTCTCTCTCTCTCTCTCTCTCTCTCTCTCTCTCTCTCTCTCTCTCTCTCTCGTACAGAGTATCACAGGGACGTTCTTTTTCTGGTTTGCTTTGCAGATGTTTGTTTTTTGCCAATCAAGAGAAGTGGGGTTGTGGGAAAACTCTCATTCGCATCGGCTGTATCGGATTCAACATCTTCAATTCCGGAAAACAAGAAAATCAGCAAGAATCCCATTATCGTCATTGACAATTATGATAGTTTCACCTACAATCTTTGCCAGGTTTAATTGCATCTTCAAAAATTTGTTTCCTTCTCTCTGTCTAATCTTTCGTCTTCTCTGAGTTTCCCTTGATTCTGAAACGCTGTTGATTGCCTAGAAATCTTTACGAAAACAATATAGAATTACTCGTTTCCAGTTTTCACTATGCGTGAGAATATAGGGAAGACTTGAGAATTTTATTAAAGTTAAGAAACCCAATTAACTTGACTATAATAGGAAGAAAGTACTTTATTAGATATGTTTTTTTCCTTATAATATATCATATATGTTTGTTTGTATGTATACATGCATGTATATGGTATAGAAACGTTGTAATTTCGTTATGGCTAATTGTCAATTGAAGGCAAATATGGTTTGTGGGTATCAACCAGAAAAATGATGTGTTGTGTTGAAAGTTACCTATACTGTGGTGATTTGAATTCGGCATCCTTTATAATGGAGGTCCAATTTGATGGTCTTGACCAATGAAATTCAGTACTCAACAGCAAGTGCAAAGTCTCTGGTCAGAGATTGCCACAATTGCAATAAAAAAAAGACTTTATCTTCCCTTTTTTTTATGGTAAGAAAAAATGTTGAGAAACAGACAGTATTAGGGAATAGAATTATATTTGACCACACGAATGTGGGGACCGTCCCTGCTTGATTCTTGTCTTTCTCCTTTTAAGAAGGTCTACTGTTCGTTTTTATCATCACCTTACGAAATGAATAATAGAATTTACATTACAGAATTTCCAGTACTTGAAATGTTGTTTCTTCATCATGTTGAATGTCCTCAGAGTTTACCTATAATTTTGTAGTATGTGGGAGGGCTTGGATGTCATTTTGAGGTTTATCGAAATGATGAGTTGACAGTAGAAGAGTTAAAAATGTAAGAACTAAGCTTCTTACTGCTGCAATGTGTTTTTATAATCCACTCATTTAACATGATGGTTACTTGGGTGGTGAATGATTACTTGTTAACATATAATCTCGAAATATTTGATTCAATAACGACACTTTTCTTGTATATTTGTAGGAAAAATCCTAGGGGAGTGCTTATCTCTCCTGGTCCAGGTAATAGTTTGTTATATATTTTTTTCAAACTATAAATAAATTAAACATGAGAATTTTCATATTTAAGCATTTGATGTATACTTTGTATTCTATCCTTCATATAGGAACACCCCAAGATTCTGGAATATCATTGAAAACAGTTTTGGAACTTGGACCTATTGTACCTTTGTTTGGTGTTTGTATGGGTTTGCAGTGCATCGGTGACGCTTTTGGAGGTGAGCATTCTAGGATACCTTAAGCAACTGTTGTTTATGCTAATAATGTTTCTACACAACACAATATTTATGCTAAGAAGGCTAAATTGACATTTATTTTTATTTGTTTATGAAAATCATGGAAGATTAGCTGCTTGCTGGTGGGATTTTAAAGGGATCTTTGACTTAATTGAAAATGCAGGAAAGATAATCCGATCTCCCTACGGTGTTATGCATGGCACAAGTTCTCTCGTGTATCATGATGAGAAGGGGGAAGATGGGTTGTTGGCTGGATTGTCAAAGTATGCATTACTTCTTCTAACGTGATTCTCGGTTTAAAATTCTTCAATTATGTTTTATCTGTAGTCAAACTATCAACTTGATCATATTTGTTTCTTAAGCTATCTTTCTATACCTCTAGTGGTTCCATAACATCACTTTCTCGTAACAAGTTTCAACTTCTAGGAAATATTATGTATTTCCATTTTCCTATATGCTACTACCTTGTGCTTAGCATGTGTTATATTGCATTTTATGTTAAAAAAAACTTCCATTTTATTTTCATTAATTTCACATCAAATTATTGGTAATTCTTTCTATTATTATGCATTTTCCAGCCCCTTCAATGCAGGAAGATATCACAGCCTTGTGATTGAAAAGGACACTTTTCCCGAGGAAGCACTCGAGGTTACTGCTTGGACAGAAGATGGACTGATTATGGCTGCTCGGCACAAAGTCTATAAGCATGTTCAGGTAAAATTACGATCGCTTTTTACTCGGAACGTATTAGTTCAATGATTTGGTTGCTATGTTAGAACTGATTTCTTCACCTAAATTAATTGTACTCCTAGCTCGAAATATTGCAGTAACTATACGTTACCATCAAAACGAATCACAAAAGAGAAGTGCTGGTTTTTTGCGCCTTCCTTGTTTCTGCCATCTAAAACCATGCATTTAATTCACTCGACTCATTTATATAACTTTGTCTGAATTAGAGTAGCAAGTTTATGGTGATGAAATTAACACATTGATCGAAAACTGTAGGGCGTACAGTTCCATCCGGAGAGCATCATAACTTGGGAAGGCAAAACAATTGTTCTTAATTTCGTCAAACTAATAGAGAGAAAAGAGGCAGCTGAATCCCGTATAGTTAATTCCGCACATAATTGGTTGAGTAGTAAATGTCAAATATGGGTATGGGAGAGTACATTGGAGATTCATCATTTATGCATTTGGACCAACCAAATATACCCTTCAAACCTAGTACTTGGGTGAATGCTGCTTTAAAAAGATTGTGATCTGTAGCTTTCCAAATGATTTACGTGACTGCTTTTGGATGACTATGTATTCTCTTTACAATTCCAGTTCAGAATTGGCCGTACAAATCCCAAAATATAATTAAAAATGTTTCTTCTAAAAGCCAAGTATTTCAGTATTCGAATCCATGTTACATGTAATTTTTCATTAAAACATCTTTTTTCAAAATTAAAAATAAGAAACTCTAAATATAAATATAAAAATACAAGTTATATCAGTTTTGTTCGTAGATTACTTGCAACATATTTTAAGTCTTGACCAATTTCAACTCCGAAGAGTATATACTTGCAAAATCAACATGCTTTATTTACTACTTACTAAATTGTTGTAATTATGTTGAGTAATCATTATGATTGTTTAGGAGGGATTAGCTTTTTTTTAGGGGAATCGACGTCAATCTAATTCTTTAATAATGGAAGGTATTCTCCTCTGGAGAGGAGAGAGTCGTGTACGGTTTATGGAGAGGAGCGCTTTAACCGTATGTGGATATATGACCACCCATCAAGAGGCGACGTGAGCTTTTCATCTTTGGTGAGATTCGAACCCCTGATCTATACTATATAGGTCAATTGTTGGGGTTGAAGTGCTCCCCTCCGTGAACCGAACATGGCTCTCCATGGAGTGAGACAAAATTCTCCCTCGGAGACAATACTTTTCATTGTTGAAGAACTAGATCAATATCTCCAAAGACGATACTTAGAAGACTTCTTCGAACGAGTTAATCCCTCCTCAACAATTATTAATGAGCATCATTAAATTGAATGCAATGGAAGTACCTAATTACTTGTTCTAATAGTCTAATTAGAGACTTGAGAATTTAAAGAATTAAGTGGGGAACTATTCATTATAACTTTTGAATTTTTTATTTTTTTAATTATTTAGTTATGTAATTGCAATTGTATTATCTAACATAACACGTGAAGATGCAACTACATTTATCACTCAAACATGTTTATTAAATTAAAAATCATTGTACTTAAGAATATGGCAAATAGTTAATTCGATCAGTTTTTTTAATTTATTTGACTTAACCAACCATCATATACAATAATCAAATTGACCAACTTATATCATATAAATCGACGTAATATCGATAGGTTCGTCTGTTAAGTCAGTTAATCGAATTCAAATAAATGTATTATAAAATATATTTAAACTAATGAAAATATAAATATATTTTACCAACTTATATGCTATAAAATAAAAATATGTTTTAAATAATTAAAAATATTAAATCAGTTAAGTCAATAGATTCCATTATGAAATTTAATAACCAATAATCGGCTAATATAACTAAATAAATAGATCATATAGCTATTTAACCGCTAAAACCGAAACAACTTATACTCTCCCCTACTTGTTATTTTAAGAAAATGACATTACTACTTTAATAATTGCACTTTCTTATAATTAATTTGTTCTATCCAAACCCAATAAACTTATTCCTGTTACATTCATAATTATTTTATTAGTCATATTTAAAATATATTATTTTAATTAATATTCATGTTTTGCCATTAATCATGTCGAATCCTTAATGATTAAACATACATTGAACAATCTTAACATCATTATGTAGTTGATGATTTTGAAATTTTCAACCATAAATTAAAAAAAAAACTACATTTAGTATGAGGTAAATTAAACTCAAGGACAAACAATGTGTTAGGATCGTCCCGAATAAGCAACGAACAAGTAAAAATAGTAGAAGAAATTGATAAGATAAACACACAAATTTAACGTGGAAAAACCCCTCAAAAGAGGATAAAAAAACCACGGGCAAAGATAATTTTACTATAATGGCAAAAGAATGAAGAGTACAAAAGATGGAGATAAAAACTAAACCCCAAAAACCCGAAAAACAAAGAACCCTCAAACGTAAACACAAAATTCTCTGAATGTGTTATGAGTTCTAATCTAATGGGTGTCACTTAATTCTAAGATTGTAAAGGAGCCTATTTATAGGCTAAATTAGTAAGTCAAATAAACTATACTAATAAATGCTAAATATATTATACTAATAAATACTAAATCTTCTAGAAAGAAAATATATTTTTGTTTAACTTGACTTGCAAGCAATCTCTTAGAATTTGGGTCACACAATTCTAACAATCTCCACCTTGACACGAATTCTTTCAATGCCATCTTTGCCAAAACCCGCCACGGGCCTATCTTGAACTATGCAGGGAATTAACTGAGTCGAATCTATGCTTAGAAGCTGGAAGACTTCTAGCCTTCGACTTGTGCACTGCCAAATCAAAACTAACCCGGGTCTGATTTTTACGAATACAGTGCCCTAACTTTTCAAAACCTGCATCCAAAAGAGAACCTCTCTTCAACGAAACGGTCATACCTTTTTCCCTCCTATGACCAAGTTGTCTCCGCTTCAAATGAGTTGACTTTGACTCCGTAACGGACGAGGGACGTCCGATTTCACCGGTCACTGTAGAACCTTCCAGAATATAAAGACTGCCGGTTCTTTTACCTTTTAACAAAACGAGAGCTCCACGAGATACTTTAATGTCGCTCGACTCGATGTTGATTCTGCATCCTTTCAAGTCTAAAATACTCAAGGAGATGAGATTCTTTCGTAAATCAAGTACATACCTGACATCTGAGAGTGTCCTAATTGTCCCATCGTGTATCCTAATTTTAACAGTACCAATACCGATTATTTTACTAGATGAATCGTTTCCCATGTGCACAACTCCACCTTCAACTGAACTGTATGTGGAGAACCATTCTCTATTGGGACACATGTGGAAAGAACATCCTGAATCTAGGATCCACTCAGACGTAAGCTTGGAGTTATCGCTCGTTGACACTAACAAGAAATCATCACCGCCTTCATCGACCAAATTAGCACCAGCTACATCTTCCTCGTTACTCTCAGCAGTTCTTTTATTTCGCAGTTTATAACAATCTGCTTTGACGTGACCTAACTTTTTGCAATAGCGACACCTTTTGTCTCGTTTCTTTGATGCTACCAAAACGGAAGCTTGTCTATCTGCTTTGCTATTCAAATCAAACTCATTGTCGAGTTTGTCTCTACTCAACAAATGACCCTTCACATCTTCGAACGAGAGTTTGTCTCTGCCATAAATCAGGGTCTCCCTAAAAGACTTGTATGAAGAGGGTAAAGAGCACAATAATAGCATAGCTTGATCTTCATCGTCAATATGAACCTCAACGTTCTTTAAATCATTTAAAAGAGTAATGAATTGACTGATGTGATCTTTAAGAAGCTCACCTTCGTTCATGCGAAACGTAAATAGATGTTGTTTCAACACTAAACGGTTAGCCAGAGACTTAGTCGCATAAAGAGTTTCTAACCTTTTCCACAAGGCGAATGAGGTCTTCTCCATCAATACCTCCTGCAATACTGTATTCGCGAGGCACAACTGGATTGCAGACAAGGCCTTTTCATCAAGCTCTTCCCATTCTGTTTGATTTAGATTCTCAGGCTTTTTCCCTGTAACAACCTTTTTCAAGCCATTTTGAACTAGAATTGCCATCATCCGAACTTGCCACAGATTGAAATTTGTCTCACCATCGAACTTCTCAATTTCAAACCTTGTTGCTGCCATCTCTGACCGGGCTGATCTATGAAAGTTAAACTAGCTCTGATACCACTTGTTAGGATCGTCCCGAATAAGCAACGAACAAGTAAAAATAGTAGAAGAAATTGAGAAGATAAACACACAAATTTAACGTGGAAAAACCCCTCAAAAGAGGATAAAAAACCACGGGCAAAGATAATTTTACTATAATGGCAAAAGAATGAAGAGTACAAAAGATGGAGATAAAAACTAAACCCCAAAAACCCGAAAAACAAAGAACCCTCAAACGTAAACACAAAATTCTCTGAATGTGTTATGAGTTCTAATCTAATGGGTGTCACTTAATTCTAAGATTGTAAAGGAGCCTATTTATAGGCTAAATTAGTAAGTCAAATAAACTATACTAATAAATGCTAAATATATTATACTAATAAATACTAAATCTTCTAGAAAGAAAATATATTTTTGTTTAACTTGACTTGCAAGCAATCTCTTAGAATTTGGGTCACACAATTCTAACACAATGTAACCCTTTTTTATATAGAAATTTAGGAAAATTTTAATAGGAATAGACTAAATTTAAAAGAGAAGAGTTCTTAGTAGTACTTGTCAATTTGTTATCTCTTCAAACCTAATGATATTTCGTCTAATCATCTCACACCGATTCCAATAATATTTCTAATTGACCACTTGCTAGTCCACTCTCTTCACTTATGAAATAGATTGCTTGATGGATGGAACTCAAACCTAACGGGCCTCCGTTTATAAATACATTTTCACAACACTTGAGCATAATGACATGAGGTAGAAGATAGAAATACCCCTCTACTTGTAACACGGAACATTACTCAATAACTCTCTTCCAAACTTTTTTTAATGTCTTAAACTTTTATTTTTAGTGGCTCTTCACATCATTTACTATGTGAATCACTACCTTAATTAACCCCGCTACCATGTTATAACATAATTAAAATCATTTTTATTATATTAATATTAAAAATATTTTTAAAACAAAGTTTTTAAACCAACCAAATTTAATATGAGTGTACTATCTAAACTTGACCCCATGAATAACTATTGCTGGTACAATGAAATCTTTCCAAAATAAGTCTAAGCCCAAACCAAATTGAATTTCATATATTATTCATAAACTGCTAACAATATAATAACACATCCCACTAACATTTGTAAAAAGATAAAATAAAAAATAATATATAAAAAAGGGGGATTTGGTTGTTAGAAAAGCTGATTGGATTAACATTCTGATTTATTATGTAGTGCTTTCTTATAATAAATTTGGAGAATTTTCTCACATAATTTTGTGCCAAACCTTTTTTTTTCTTTTTTTTTCTTTTTTTTTGCTTTTAGAAAATGAAGCAATCTTTAATTGTCCAATCTCTAAGAAACAAAACAGTAAATTTGTGACTTAATGTTGTTCTAAAATTTAGTGTTATAAAGTTAAGATTAGACAAAAGGGTACCTTATAATCCACCACACTTTCTGTTGCGTTCACCCATTTTTGATTGCTTATAATAAATTTTATATTTACTAAATTACATTTTGGTCACTTAACTAAAAAAATTACAATTTGTTCACTATATAAACTCACTTGTCCTTCCATCAACCTTTAGCCCTAGATGAGTTTTCTTTAAAATTAAATAATGATTAATGAGATAAAGTTGTTTTAAGTGGTTGTTGAATGACAATAAAACTCCTTTTCTTAATTTTTGCCGTTAGCCCCGTTGAGAATGATGGTATCAAATTGTGATTCCACATCATCCTTATCCATTTCCAATATAAGAATAATAAACTAGATTTTTCTTCTTGATTTCTAGCCTTTTCCTTTTGAAAAAAATTCAAATCCAAATAAAAATGCAGTGAAAAACTGATTTGTCATTCTCCTATTAAAAAGAGATAAGAATGACTGGAATTATAATTTTATACAATCTCTTCTCTAGCCCCATTAATGCAGAGAGCAATGTTCCTATTCCTAAGGAAAAAAAGTTATCCAACAAACATATTTGAACGAAGAAATGAAAAGCAAAAGAATAAATGAAGTCCCAACGACCCTAATTGCTGGCCTCTGAGACTAAGACCCTCAAAGCCATAACTTTGAACATTCAACTTTGAAATCTCTTTGCCTTTATTTTGCAGAATCGACATCACATATAATTTCACTCTACAACCTTTTTAAAGGTCCAAACCTGCGGCCATTTGCAAGCCCTGAGACTCCCCCACCACTTGTCACATCCATCTCACATTGGATTCCAACCACCCTTTTGACATTATGTCCTTGATATCTCAACTTTCACACACACGTAAACAACCCCAAATGAGACCAAAGATGGCTTTGATGAGATAATATGTAAGAACTCCATATTCTATGCTCAAGTGCTTATTGGATAACATTCATCACCAAATTCAATCTTTGTAAAAAGCCAGAGAGACAAACATCAATGATAAAAATGGAACTATACACATCACATACCCACATAATCAAACATATATTATGATAAGAAACAACTCTATCACTTTCTTTGAGATAAATATTTGTTGCTCTCCTGCTCCTCCTCTCTCTATACACAAAACTGACCCCCAACTATTTTATAAATCAAACTGAGAGGAAAATAATGCCCCAACATGTAATGAAATCAAATCTACCAATGGCCTATTATTTTTTAGATGGTATCAGCTTCAGACCGGCTTGCTCTGCCGCGGTGGTGTCGCTTCCCGTGGTGACGCCTGCCTCCAAACGTGACTGGATCGAACCTTTTCAGTCTTTCGGCTTCGCGGGGATTGATCACACACTCTACAGGTGGAACTTTGTATCTGGTCTGGTCATAGCAGTAGGAATATGTCATGTGCTTCCTCCTAAAGCTATCCATTTTGCTTCTTTGTGAAGGGGTGATAGTGGCAGAAAGTTCCAAACTTTGAGAGGTGGTATCACACTTCTTCGACGAAAATTCAATGGGATCCACTGCGCAGCCGTGGAGGATCAGGTCGGAAAATTCTGCTACGTAAGGAGCGTATTTGTAATTGACTCTATATTTGCCACCATTAGTAGCCCAATCAGACCCATCCCATATTGTAGCATACAACGACATCGGCTTAGAGGGAAAGTCCCCACCCATTGCAGCTGTTCTTTTAAACTCTCTAATGGGGATGTTGTCTATATAAAATCTGCAACCAAAAACAATGATAACCATCAAAAACACACAACATTAAATTCAACACCATAGATGTTGGATAAAACAGGGGATACAAATTGTACAACATATAAACCTTCAAAAGATAAGAAAACCCCACCCTATATATCAACATCAAACTCTTCAACAAGGCAAGTCGAACACTTAAATCATACAAAAATTCAACAGTTGAAAAGGCTGTGGTTGAAGCAGAGATTAAGGAATAAAGGAAAATGGAAAAGGGAGGGGATTCTTTATTCTTACATGATTTGAGAATCAGTCCAGAGAATAGTGTACTGATGGAAATCATCAGCAGGGTCGAACCAAAGATTGTATCTTTCTTCTCTGCCAACACTGGTGCTTCCATTGCCGTAAATATTGGTCTGAATCCTCCAATCTTTGCCTCTGATGTTACCCAAGAACTCAAAATCTATTTCATCGTGGTTCTTCTCGAACATATCACCATTTGACATCTGCACTCAGAAAAAAAAAATGACGGGATTCTTATACATATTAAAGGTAAAACTATCTGGTATTAATTTTAATCAATTGTTTTTGTTTATCTTTAAAAATAATTGGTAGCAAAAATAAAGAGGAAACTTTAGCAAGTTTACCATCTGGGTTTGGATCAGATTCCCAAACAAAAATATGATTTTTTTTTTAACTTGAAAAGGTAAAACGTTAAAACAAAATACATGTTTTCAAGATGAACCGTTGAAGATAGTGAAGACAACAGCGGCAAATTCATCCCAGTATCAATACTTCAAAAAATTGAAAAAAAAAGGAGTTTTTACTTTTTTAGCAGCAACCATACGATTAAGCTTCTAATAAGCCTGTTAAGAAACCTTCTAACAAAAATAATTGTAAGATAAAAAGGAAAACAAAAAGAGATTAATCTTGAATAGAGATAAACTCACATAGAAAGCAACCACAACTCCAGCAGTATAATCAGCAGGTAACTTTATTGAAGCACTGAAGTAACCATGCAAGTAAAGGTCTTGAGACACAAATCCAGACCCTGTTTTTTACACCATAAACAAAGCCAAACACAAAAAATAAAAACACTTCCTTTTTAATTAAAACAAGAAGGAAAAAGAAACCCCAAATATATCAAAACCAGAGACCAGCAAAAAGAAAATAAATAAACAAACAAACCTGTTCTCTCATTCAAAGACAAGTGAACAGCTTTACCATCTCTGTGGAGAACTAGATTATCATCTCCAAACAACTGACTATACCCTTCATCAAATGACAGAATTGGTATCCTTTTTCCAAACCCACAAACAAAAACAGAAACCAAAGTCAAAACCAGAAACAAAGAAGGTAACTTGGTCATCGTATTATCCCTTGAATCTCTCTTTATTTTTTTTCCTTTGATATATGGTCGTATTTTTGTTGCTCTATCACCCTGAGATTATATAAGACAAAGAGAAGAGTATAAAAGAAGGAGGATTTTTTATATGTATTATGAGAAAAGAAGAAATTTTTGAGAAAGGAATAATCTCTAGAGCTATGGGAGGGGGGCGATAGAGAGCCGGAAAAGGCTATTGAAATGAAAGAATAGCGCAGGTCATTGGCGAGTGAGAGGGTATTATTGAGCTGTTCATATGTAGACAGCCCTTTTTCATTTTTTTTTTCTCAATGTATTTATTTATATATTATTCTCTCATTTTCTTTTAATTTCTTACACTGTTTTCTTTCATCATCATGTTCCTTCCCTAATTCCATCATTTTCTGTCATATTGTAGACTTATTTATTTTTAAAACTATTGTTTAAATACAAATGCATTAATAAAAATATAAATAAATAAAATATTCTCTTAATTACATAACTTCCTTTATGATTAAATAATATCTTTAACAATCGATTAACTCCTACCATTTGTAGGTTTTCTTTTCTTTTTTCTAATTATAAAAAAAAAAGTCAAAAGAGCTGTGAAAGAAAAAAGAAACTCTACTTCTTTTATTATTGAAATTGGTGAGTGTTTTTTTTTTCTCTCAAGTTGTATATGTATATTTATATGAGATGAATATTGTTCATTGACATGATGTATTAGTTAAGTTAAGCTTATGTATATAGATAAATATCTTATTTTAGACTAAAGACGTATTTATAAAATCTTATGCAAGACTGACCTGTATGGGTAATCCCATAGGAAAGCAAGCTAGACTTGTGAGCCTGTCCTGCGACCGAATTTTATGAACCTGACCAGTGAGCCGATCCTATAAGCTTATTACAAATTGATCCAAATCTATTCGAACTTTGAACCGATGATAGTAACAGTTAAGGTAAATAAATAATTTTATTGTTGATGAAATTTTATTCCTTGACAAACATTTAGCAAAGACTAATTTTATTTTGAATAGTGTATAAAAATTTCGACTTGCATGCTTTGATAATGAAGGATGATTTTCATTGTTTTATTTAAATTTTAATTGAAAAAATTATTATTTGTATAGATTGAAAGAAATGAAAGAAAAGATAAGATTTATATGATGTATATTATAGATGAATTTGAGAATGAGAAAATCAATATAATATTTGTATTCTTTTATTTTGTGTTAATAATCATCGAAATTTACTTAAAAAAGAAAAAGGTAATGAATATTTAAATTATATTGTTATTTAAGATTAGAATTTGGTTGAACAAATTCATACCCTAATTAGTTATATTATTGAGATTGGTGATCAACTTTATCTGCAACATATATATTTTTTATGTTGCTAACTTACTCTTCCACATGTTTATATTTATATGTATGTATTGAGATTGAGATTGAGGTTGAGATTTGAACTCAACTTAATGATTTGGGAAAAAACAATGAAATAATTTGCAAATTAAATTTAGTTTTTGGAATTTGAGATCTCAGTCTGGAATCCAAAATTTTATGCTTTGCATCAATTCATTACCAATATACTTCTATCTTCCATTTCATGTTTATTGTAATTGTATTTTCTTTTAATCCCATAACATTTAGTTGATACAACACTACTTCAATCTAACATCATATTCATCTTATTTTAATTAAAGATATGACATCTGATTCAAAATATGTTCTGTTTTGGCTTTAATTAAAGTATTAGTGAGAATCAAGTCCTTAAATACAATTATTAGGCCACTTTGTCCCTCCTCCAAGCCTTCTAAATTATCAAAAGAAAGGTTATCCAATAAACTTTGAAACTTTCAAGTCTTGAAGGAGGGATAAAGTGACAAAAGCAATAATAATAATAAAAGAAGAAGAAAGCGTGTAAATCATTTGGGGTAAAAATAACGATAATTAAGACTTTTGGTGCCAAAAAGAGCTTCTCCTTTTAGTTTTTTTATTTTTTTTATTTTTATATGTAAATGGTAAACCGCCCCTTTTCACATGTTCCCAAATTTACCCTTCCATGCCCCCACTTATTTACCATTTTGCCTTCAACACACGGATTATCTTGCGGTATTCTAATTTTCAAAAACAGAGAAATAGAATCTTAATGAGGTTTTGATTCTGCTTTAAGTCTTATTTTATATAAAAATATGTGTGAAGTCTTTAAATATTAAAAGAAATTTTTTTTTTGGGTTCAATTGATACCCGGTGAAGACAGGCACATTTAATTTTTTTTCCTTCTAAATGAAAATATTTAATTTAATCATTTTAAAACTAATAATATTACACTTTAATCTTTCATGAAAAAAATTTTATTTAATAAAAAATACATTTTAATCTCAAAAAATAAATTTATAATTCAATTCTAAATCCCGGTCATGTTTAATGGTAAGAAGGGGGATATGAGTAGAAATTTTGTATAAAAACTATTTTATAAATTAAATTGGGTTGGATTAAAAGAATAATAATTATTTATTTTATAAAATAATTTGACAAGTTACATATTTAAATAATAATTTACAATATTATTTAACCTCGGTTGAGTTGATGTTATCTCATTCGGGTCACCAACTCAATTAGAAAAATTACGAAAATATTCTTTCATAATTAAAATAAGTTTATTATTTGAAGGTACTTTAATCTTTTTATTTAAAAAACCGATAAACATATGATTATGGTAGTATTTGAACCTGAATCAATTGCATTAGAAAAACATTTAATTTACTACTCAGTTAAAGCTTGATTTTGATTTTTCTATGCATTTAATTTTATTACTTCCATCAATTGTATATATTAATAATGTATTTAATTGAGTTGGCGTCACAAGTTAACTCGACACTGACTCAAGATTGATGACAACACAATAACAAATCATTTAATCTATTTTTATTTTAAATTTTACATATTTTTTATGTTATTATTAATTAATTTAAAGTTATTCATCTAATTATTTATACTATTTCTAAATAGATTTGTATTAACAATTCTAATAACAATGGAACGTAAAATTGGATTTGTAGTAATATTTCGATTGAAATTAATTTATGGTTTTGTGAATCAATTGAGCGGAAAATAGAAGCGAAAGGGTTAAGCCTAGTACCATCATTGGTGGGTGGGGCCCATCCGTTTCCATTAAAGCGGCTCGCCATTGGATTAGAGGCGGCTTAAAATCGGCCAAGAGACGCGTATTTCCAATCAGATCCAACGGTCCAAATTTTGTTTTCGGCGATATAATAAAACGTGAATGCATTCACTCTGCAGCTGCCACTCCCAACGTTTCTTAACTAACGCCCCCACAATTCCACTAATCAAAGTGCATAGCTGATTTTTATGTGTGTGCTAATTTATTAAATATACTTTATTTTAAGACAATATTAAATATATATAATTAATGTATTAATTATTTTAAGAATAAAATTATTTAATGATAATTTAAAGTGCCCTTAAATACCCACTAAGCAAACCAAGTATTACCATATTGGAAAAAGTTTTTCTAATTTCATTGGAAATTACAAGTGTACAAGTCTATTGGCCTACGCTGCTGCGTTTTTTCATGTTAATCAGGCTTTGTTTTTATGGTAACGTTAGATTTAAACAAATTATTTGGTATTATTGATGTTGATTTTATTGTTTATATTCTAGATTCGTGGTTAATTCTTCTAATAATATTATTTTAAATGTTTAAATTTGTGTTCTCTTTACGGGAGTGTAATGTATCTTGTCATTGTATTCAACACTCATTAATTGGCCTAAATGAATTTTGAAACCTTATATTCAATTTTTTTTAATTATATGTGGGTTTTCAATCCAAATTTATTTGGATTTAAGTCTCGCTACGTATGAATTTGTTGATACAAAGTATGATAAGAGAGGAAGACAAGGTGGATCAAACCGAAATAAGGACAAGAAGGTAGGTTGATTGAGAAGATAAATGCTCAAAGTAACTCTAGGGTATAAAAAGGGTTGATCTCTTGCCTAAAATTTGCTAGGGTATTTATAGGTAAAATTCTCCTTATCCACTGGTATGATATTGGCTAGATCTGGGTTTAATCCCATTAAACATGTAATAGATAATCATGGGCACGTATTATGGGATTCTATCATATGAGGTAACTAAGCTTAACTAGACTCTTTATTGTCCTGAAAATGTGTTCACATTAGGATACTGTTCTCCTATGAACATGGGTGGTAGGTTTCATTTGAAGTGGGTTGGGTGGTTGTGCTCAAAGGGTCAATGCAGAGTCAACGATGCCTTTTAGACTTGACACGTGTTTTTTTGGCGGAGGGGGTATAATAATAGCCCCCAATCGAACGGGAGGACACAAAGTGGCCTTTCGCGACATATGCTCCAAGAGTCTCTTAAAGGCTTATCTTGCCAGAGAAAATGAGGCACCATCGGACAATAGTTATAAATGTAGCATTCTTTTATGAAATAATGATCATGACGAGGAGCATCTGACATTGCTTAGGTGGCTAGATGTTATTAGTCATGACCTCAAGTCCCAAAATGAAACGTTTATGAGGGATAAATAAGAAGTCTATAAAATTGATCTTCTATTGTGCTTGAGACTACTTTGTCATTTTTTTTGTTTTCTTGAAATTATTGTTAAGTTTTCTAGCTATTTCAAAATTTTCTTCTGTTCGTCATTTTCACATTCTTCAATCGAAAAATTATCAAACTTATAGGAGAGGGCGAAGGACTAACAAGTCTTCGTCGCAAAGGGGCGAGGGTAGGTCTTCTACGCCAACAATAAAATGAAAACAATGAGTAATAAGCCAACTACAATCGCTTTTAGAAGGCTTTCGAAGATCGAGAGCCAAAAAAGAAAAATATCAGAACATTTAAGGGATTACGATGAGTAGAGATGGTTGTCATCAAATGTAAATGCATGACAACGGAGTAGGAAATGAGAATGGCACTAAGATGTAACAACCTTCTTACCAGGCTTACAAAAGGTAATAATAAAATTCTACTTCCAAACGCATGAGGGGCATACGGGTGGTAATAACAAAACTTACTTCTAGACACATGAGAGGAGGCTTACTGTAACACCCCTCACCCGGTCCTGTCATCGGACCCGAGCTACAGAATGTTACAACAATTAACAGAAAAATCAAGTAAATTTCTAACTTTAACATTCAATAAATCAACAAAACAATTCATAATTCGTATTTAACATGGTTTACAAACAATTTTGAGTCTTAATCGAGCTTTCGAAAGTTCTTATGTTGACCCGAGTACAAATAAGGACTAAATTGCAAACTTTTAAACAAATAGGGAAAAAAATTACCAAACAGGGTTACATGGCCATGTGTCTAAGCCGTGTTACAATATACAATCGTGTAAGGTGGAGTCACACGGTCGTGAAACTCACTGAAGTCGTGTGGACCTAAATGAAAAATCTTACAAACAATCACACGGCTGTGTAGCAAGGCTATGTGAGAGATTGAGACCGTGTGAAAAATCTATTGACTAAATCTATAGTGTCACACAGGCATATGGCCAACCCGTGTGACAAACCGAAACTATGTTTAACCAAAACCTCCAAATCTATAAAGAGCACACGACCGTGTCACATGCCCGTGTGTGGCAAACGGCCGTGTGTTAGCCCAAAACCAAATTTTCACATATGCCATAAGTATGCACTTAACCAATCTTTAGTCATATTCAAAATGCACAACAACATGCCTCAAGGTACCATCACAAACATGAATCAACACCAAATACATTTCATTTTATTGCCAAAATAGATAACGACCTAACATATGCCTTACACATAACCAAAATATCATCTTTCTATTACCTATTATAAACCAAAAATGACAAATCCATAACCTCTAAGATTAACATAATAACCATCCTACAACTCATGCTTTTAACATCCAAATTAGACATCAAGCTATTGTATCTTGTTCTCCAACAAACCTTACCTAATTGAACACCAAATGCCATCAAGCAAACATATTTTATATAAAACCATTCACACTTTGCTATTACAAAATACTTATATACAATTCAACCTATATTACATGCCACATAAACGAATTGAACGATTAAAAGTCTACCAAAATGGAGTTTAGATAGTGTGACCTTCTGGAAGATCCGGCCATCAAGTTCCACAAAACGATAACTACAGGAAACAAAAATAAGCCAGAGTAAGCTTTTAATAAGCATAGTAAGTTTATAGGTTCAAAATTTATAACTTACCTTAATTCCAACAATTATAAATTAACATAGTTAACTAAATAGTTTGCCCTATTACACCAATTCATATCATCAGGTGAGTTCATTATATACATAATGAAGAAAACATTTGATTCAATATAATTCAATCTTAATCGAATCTATATTATCAAACCATTAAACATATGCACTTTTACATCATTAAACTATACTTTATCTCATTATAATACTTTTACCATTCATCATTATTCAATAATATTAGTTTAGCCTAATGACCTATAATGAACAGATATAGATATGCAGGTAACCACCCAAAACACACCTGACTGCTCAAACGAGCCATACCATCCATAAACACACCTGGGGATTAAGTGCCAAGCCCGTAGGTTACATATCCTCCCCCAAAAACACGTCTATATCACTATAAAGATAGCCCAGTTGTCCACAAAAAAAAGCTAGATTCCGGTACGCTTAGTGAATAAATAGTACGTCATCATCTCATCTCATATCAAACCCGTACATCGCGTGAAATAACCTTATTGGCATGCCAATTGTATCCTATCCTATGTTCATTCAGGCTCAGTACACATCAGTATAACACATTTTAATCCAGTCATTTTTTTTCACCTTTGTACCAATTTGTAACATTCAAGAATACATTCGAACATTCCAAAATACACAATTCAACATAAATGTAATGACCCAAAAGTTAGTGGAGTTAGAAACGGTGGTTTCGAAATACTATTTTTCGATGATAGGATTAGTGAATATTATTTATTAATATTTACGAGGATATTACAGTATTATACTAAAGTTTGGTCTAATAATTTTCGTTATTTGGAAGTTAGATAAGGTACAAGTTTATCGATCCTAAAGTCGGTGGTTTTTAGAATTGAGGTATCGGGACCTCATTTTCATAAACTAGACCTGTAAATGAGTTATTTGAGAAATGAATTGAATTTTGGTTAGATAATTTCGTTGAATTAGTGTGTAATTTGAATACAGTGACCAAATCGCGAAAGGGTTAAAAGTTAGATTATATATTAAAATAAATTAAAGGGGCTAAAATAGTAAATATGTATTTAACTAATAGTAGTGGACGACATTAATGATATGTGTTATATATATATGATAACTTAATATATATATATGTTATAATAAATAACATAAAATTTATATATATTATATAATAATTGTAATAGGCCCAATTTGCCCAGCCCATTATAAACCTAAAAAATAATAATAAATCTTAAAAACCAAAAATAAATCAAAAATAATAAAATCAAAATAAATAATTAACCAATGTCCATTTACAAAACTCCGGGCCCATAAAAGAACCCAAAACCAAAAATAAACAAACAAAAAAAACCCAAAACGATAAAAGTCAATGACCCAATTACATAAAATCCAACCCAAACATTAAAATACAAGCCCAAATAAACTAAACCCGAGACCCAAAATGACCCGAAAAAGGCCCAAACACCAGAAACCCTAGAGGTTTCTGGAAAACACCAGCAGCTAGCCAGGATCGGGCTCCCTACGAATAGTCCCATGCACGGCCTCCTTCATGCGCGCCTCCCTTCGTTCCTCTGTACGGCTGCTCCTGCAAAAGAACACACGAGAAGAAGCAGAATAACGGAGTACACAAATGACAGCAGGAAAATATTTTTATTTTTTGCTATTTATTCTGTAAATTTGGCTATAAAAAGCCCTCGCTTGTACTTGAAAATCTTACGTATACTGAAATATAGAAAAGGGCTACCAAAATTAAAAAGGTGATTCCTAAGTCCAAATTCTGGATGCTTTTTTTTTTATTTTGTTTTTCCCGATTTTGTCTTTTAATATTTCGTTTTTTGCATTAGAAAACAAAAAAGAAAAAGAAAAGAAATTTTACCTAAAGAAAGAGCCACGAATTTTGTTTCGCTTCGTCAAAATCGAGGTTGGAAAGGAATCGTGAGGCTATGAAATATCCCCTAAAATTTAAAGGCGTTGATCGCCCCTTAGGGAGGATCGGCGCTTGAAGGAGTGAGTTTAAGGCTTGACGATTGAAGAGAAAAAGGCTAGGGTTGCATTATTGGTTCTGCTAAATGAAGGCATGGTTTGGCCTTTTTAAGGAAGTAGAAACGGTGCCGTTTAAACCAATTTTAATGGTTTAAAAAAGATATCGTTTGGAAGCCATGCTCGATGACCCAATCCAGTGCCCTCAGGATCCGCGCGTTTGTTGCGGTAAATGGCAATTTGTACATTTAGTCCCTTCCTTTCGCACTAGTGTTTGATTAAGCTTATTCCAAATTTCTTCGATTTTTAATTATCCCTAGAATTTGCACATTGTTTCAATTTAACCCAAGCCTCAACAAAACGTTTTGGGATCTGGAATATTTCCAGCTTTGGTCCTTGAGCATTCGCATGCATGGCGCGCTGGTCCTTTTTTTATTTCAATGGTCTATTTTATTTATAAATTATCCCTCTTATTTTAATTCAATTATAATTGAGTTTTCTATTTATATAACTTATTATTTTAAAATCCATTTAATATTTTTATATATGTGTTAATCTATTTTAATAATTTTGCTTTGTTTTTATTTGTATAATTATTTTGAAGTTTTTTATCATATTATTTAAACGTTTTGTATAATGTCTCATTTAAATATTTTTGTGTTTATCTATACATATATTATTTTAATGGAGTTTTCTATTTAAAATACTTATTGTTTTAAAATTCACTTAATATTTTTATGTGTATATGAAGCTATTTTAGGAACTTCATTTTTGTGGTTATAAAATTATTATTTCAGAATTCTTCTTTATATTATATTATTTTAATATGTTATATAGTATCTCATTTAAATACTTTTATGTATATTTGTACATATATAATTATAGATTACTTTAATCTTATATGCACTATTAATTCCATGTTATTTTTACATATACTTATTTTTAAAGTTATTTATATATATATATGTATATGTCTTTTAAATCTATTATATACATAATTGGTTTTCTAAGATCATATTTTATTATGTATTTTTACTATCCATTCATATTTTATGTATTATTTAAATTTTCCTTCATTGTGTGTATATTGTCAAAAAAAAATTTATAAATATATTTTTTTTAACATTTGACATATTATTTGATTTAAATGTCTTCTTTTTGCAACATCAATTTTTTTTAAAAAAATTATATATATGTTCTTTATTTTTCTTATAAATTATTTCAAGTTCTAGCATATGTTATTTGCTCATTAATCCATCATTTTTAGAAATTATTTTTGTATCGTATTGGTTTTATATTGTTTGGTATCTCATGTGTTAATTGTCTTTATATTATTTCATGTATATTTGCTACACCACATTTACTCGTTTTTATGTATTGTTAAATCAGTTGTTGTTCACCCATGCTTGTGAATTTGGTTATATTTTGGGTTAATTGTTTGTTTGGTTAATTGGTTAAGTAAGGTTATGTTATTTTCGTTCGCCAAGTATTGTATTTTATGCATGTATATTATCCCATGATTTTTATTTTTCTTTTGGTTAACAAAATGTTGCTTCATGATTTTCAACTCTTTAAAATCAATTATTCCATTTTATTTCAAATAAAATTAAGATGTTTTGAGCTAGTTTACAATGGTTTATTTAAAAATTTTCAAATAAGGCAATGTCCAATATTTGGAAATTCGAAGAATCGTGCCCTACCGTGCTGGGTTTCGATTCTTCGTTGGACTAAATAATTGAACATCCTTTTTGTAATTTTCAACCTAAGAGCTTTTGGAAGTCAAAAATCAATCGTGTTTTCAAAGGTATAAAGGATCATGTCCTATCGTGCTGGATGTGATGCTGTATACCTTTGAAACGAGAGAGTTTTGATGACCAACTTGAACCACTCAAATGTTTTAAAAGGAAGCATATTTCAATTTTTTTTTAAAAACCCTAAACATGAGGACATCACTTAATCAATCTAGTACCAGTTTTTGGGCGTAGTGAGGGTGCAAACCCTTCCTCATACGTAACCGGCTCCTAAACCCATTTTTAAATTTACGTGGACCAAAATTGATTTAAATGAAACAAAATATTTTATTAGGTGATCCAATCACACCTACACAAAAAGATTGGTGGCGACTCTACACTTTGTTTTAAAAGTCGATTCCCCTTTTTTTCAAATATAAAAATAGTTTCGACAATAATAAATAAAATGAAAACAAATTAATAAAATAAAAACGAAAGTGGAAATTGAGAGAAGAGGGCATGCAAATTAAAAAGGAAAGAAAAGAAAGAAAGAAAAGAAGAGAAAGAACACACGGCTAAGGGACCTAAGGGTTCAAATCTAATTTGCAAACGTTGTTCCGAAATCCTCAAGTAAGAAGTGGAAAGCCAAGGTCGACGTCGAGTAGCTCGGGATATACAGTTTGTATTTTTATAATCTAAACTATTTAAAAACGTTACTTTTATACATTACATTATAAGTAAGTATATATATATAATTATTCCTTTGAAACAAGTTCGTGATATGTGAATTTGAATTGAATGATTATTAGTGACAATGTATTAAATTTCATAGTTATAAAATAAAATATTGTATATTGTATATTGTATGGGATATTGGATTTTATATGAAAATGAGATGGTTGGAATCCATGTGTCTAAATCCAAGTCACGTTAATAAAGGAAGTAAACAGTAAACTCGAGATAATGCCTTAAGATGGTAATGATTTGAAAATGGCAATGCTATTGAATAGCAAGTGTGATAGAATGAAGTGAAATATAGAATGAAATATGAATTAGGAACTAAAGTAGTCAATGGATATGTATTTAAGGAATGATGTTTAATTAAATATGAAATGAATTGAACTATGATTGAGACAATATTGCATAATATCATTTATTATAACTTGAGCATGTAATTGTATTGTATTTTACTTTTATGTTCAGATTATAGAAATACCACTAAGTTATACTCAGCGTGCGGTTTTGTTTTTTGTGCGCAGGTTAGGTACTTTCAGCTTATCATCGACACATCATCCAACAACAAATCCCGAGCTCAAGTGTGGTGATGTTTAAATTGTACTGGCATGTACCTAAGAAGTCTTTGTTTGAGGTTGTTTATAATGTGATAATGTTTTGGTTTTCTAGTGCAAGGATGATTATGTGTATATATGGTAGTGGTTGAGGCTATGTTGGTATAATAGCTTAGCTTAATGGTTTGGTATGTGTTAGATTTAAAGTTTAGTAGCTTAAGTAGCTAAATGTTAGTCCAATTATGGAAAATTTTGGTATGAACGAAAGCTTTGAATGGTTGAAGCTTTGTTAGTTTGTTTGATGATATAGAATATGGTACCAATGAGGGTACATTGGTTAGGCATATTAGATGATTGATTTGGCCTATTTTGAACATGTTAATTGTGTTTTGAATAGGTCAAATGGTTGGTAATTGAGTTGCTTAGTGCGCAAGTAAGTATGAATTGTTAAACTTGAGTTTTAAGGTACATTTAGGTACACACGGTCTGTCATACGACCGTGGGTCACACACGGGCGTATGCCCTAAACGTGTTGTAAAACAGTATAAGTGTAGTTCTCATACGGGTTGGGACACGGCTCTGTGTCTCAAGTCAATGAGTTACACAAACAGAGACATGGGTTGGGACACGGCCATATGTCCCAAATTTGAAAGTCACGCGTTCTGGGGCGTTCCACAAGACCATGTGACCTCTGTTTTTAGGTATTTTTGAAATTCACCTTAAACTTCCAAAATTATTTTAAATTAGCCCCTGTTTGTTTTTAGACTATTTTTAGGGTCCTGCAAACTTGTATTAAGGACTGTAAAAGTATTTTTACTCTAATTTGGAATGAAATAGCAAACCTAAATTAGGTGAAGTAGGTCATTCTACTAATATTACCAAAAGTAAATAGACAGAGTATAGACCAATACTATGATGCAAATCATTGGAATAGTTTTGTTATGTATCCAACTTTTAGCATTCAATAGGGGAAAAATAGTATTAAGAGTGTAGACAGTGGAAGACCAAGTTTAGCTTTGCATAGCATGGTTCCTTATTCAATTGTATAAAACATTATTATGAAAATATTTTATTGGCATGATCTTCCACTGTATAATATATTGTTGTTAATAGTTAGCTTACACTGTGGATTATTATGTTAATAAATGTCGTGATTGGTTAGTAACGTCGAAAACCTAATCTGACGATGAAGAGGGATTAGGAGTGTTACAATAAACATTACAAAAATACATATAAATATATTGTATGAACTTACCAGGTGATAACAACAATAAAAGAAATGCCAAGGGCTAATCTATTATTTTCTTTTTTCCTCGGTTATCTACTGGTTGATTCATTTCTTGATATGCAAGGGCCAATTGTTTAGAAGGGTTTGAATCTTTTCTTTCTCTTAACAATGGTAAAGAAATGGTGGGAAAGAAAAATGGCAAAGATGACAACTTTTTGTTTATATTTTATTAACTTTTAACTTGTTATTTTTAGTACATTTTAACAAAATTTTATTAAAACAAAAGCACTTAACTGTCCACTACAAACAACTATGACGTAATTTCCATTTAAAACGACTCCATTATGCTATTATACTGATTCAGCAGATAAATTAATAGTAACTAACTTTTGTAGTTTTTTATAATTTAATCTTTGTATATTAATTAACCAACTAATCACTAAAATTTTCAGACTAGAATTCAATATAACTTTTTTATAGACTCGTAAATATTAATAAATAATATCTTTAGACTCAATCATCGAAAAATAGGATTCCAAACCCACCATTTCTGGTATCACAAAAAATGGGTTGTTACACTTACAAAAGGTAATAATAAAACTTTGCTTCCAGATGTACGATGGGAGGCTTACGGAAGGTATTAATAAAACCCTTCTCCCAAACGTGTGAGAGGAGGCTTACGGAAGGTAATAATAAAACCTTTCTCCTAGATGCGTAGGGGGAAGCTTACGGAAGGTAATAACAAAACCTTACTCCCAAATGTATTGAGAGAGGCTTAGGGAAGTAATAATAAAACTTTGCTCCCAAACGCATAGGGGGAGACTAACAAAAGGTAATAATAAAACTCATTATTGGCCTGCCAAAAATATTTATGCTGCCGAATGGTCTACTATTAAGAAATCTACCATCTTCGTGATTGTGTGTTCTACATTGCCTAATACCACCGAAAGGGTAATAAAACCCTTAATTATGATTGGCTGATTAGAAAAACCATATATTGAGCCGAATTTTGTTCTTGTCACATATTTGAGACCCATTTTATGGATGTTTTAGTTGCTAAAATGTCTATAAAGCTCCTCGTGTCCATGAGGATTCTATTTACCTGGAAGAATGAAATGGTGGCAAAAATAATAAGAGGATCATTCCCTTCCAAGTCTAGGATTTCCCATTCGTTTAATTCTAAAAACCTCAAACACTAAAAGAATGATCTAGGCTTCTTGACTGATGTTGAAATAAATAAGATATTAAGCTGGTAGGTTTTTCACTTGGTGTTTGAACTAGCCCATACTTTATTCACTCTGATGAAAACATCAACAATTCTATGTATAGGTTGTTTTCCTTTTATCCTTAAATCAATTATTAAAAGGTTTTTCTTTTTGGTCAGTCTTATTCAATGGATAAACATCTCTATAACATATTATTGTATATATCCTTTTTGGATGATATCTTCTATTGCATCCTTGAGCTGAATATTTCGATTCGTAGTATGACCTCCCACATTGTGGTAATGACAGTGAAAAGACAAATCATCTTGATGAGGGTTGAAAGGCATGGTTGGTGGCTTTGATAGAATTCATTGATACTTGATTTGCTCAAATATGGTAGCAAGAGAGCAATTAAGTTGATGTTATGCGCGATACTGGTTATATGGGACTCGTTCTCGCTGATGTTGGTTAGGGCAGTTGTCTGTCACGGGTCCTGGATGACGTGTTGGACCTAATGTATTAACCATCTGCCTATCCCTTTGTTATAGTGAGTTATACCGCTAGAACCATGTTTCACCAACTAGAGGGAAAGTTCACTGCCGTGGTTGATGTTCATAAGTTATTGTTGGATGATGATGTGGAGGGGAGAAATATTTAATAAAGGGTTAAGTTTGGGTTGCTTTGGTTGTTTCCTTAGCTTGATGAATTCCCATCTTATTACCTTCTGTGAAGCGATGGGCCATTTCATTAAGCTGAGATAACTTTTCTATAAGGTTATCAATGAGGTGAAATTGGAGAAATTTGTAAGTGGTACTTACCAAGAAAGCTTGGATGGTTAGAGCATCATAAACACCCTTGGTTATCATAATTGTAGCATTAAATCTTGTCATGAAATTACAGAAGGGTTCATTTTCTTTTTTTCGAATGGACATGAGGTAAGCTAGGATTATTGTGAGGTTTTGTTGGCGAAGAATCTGCTCATGAATAACCCAATCAATTGATTAAAATTATTTATAGATCTTGGAGGAATCTATAGGTACTTTTGTTAGGATATGCTAGAAAGGGTCATAGAGAAAGCTCTACATTTCATAGCATCTGAGGCTCCAGGAATGTTCATGTGGTTGTTGTGGTGGGCTAGGTTATCTTCCGGGTCTCCAATACTAGCGCGAGTTAACTTAGGAAACTTGAAAGAGGTAGACAAGTTATGTGTCAACAAGGAAGGGGCTAAAAGTTCGTTAGCATAGCCCCAAGAAACTTCATCAGATTTAAAGCCTTTAACCTCTTGTAAAAATTCTACTCGAAACGGTGCAATTTATTACTCAACAAGAATGGTTTTGTTTTAGGGTTATCGACCGGGTTGAGGATCTTGTAAAATCTCATCATCATTACGTCTTTTATTATCCTTACAAACAATTGATTGTGTTATATCTTTTGGTTCTACTGGAGGGGTAATTCACCCTTTTTGATAACATCTTTTGCCACGTGCAACTTCGCGATTAGTTGCTCATTGTAGGCATTTTGTTGATCTAGCAGACACTGACGTTCTTGTTAGGGGTGAGCAAAACTCAATTTGATTCGAAAAAATAAAATCGAGTTATTTAAATTATTCGAGTAAACTCGAATATGTAATTCGAGTTTCGAGTTCGAATCGAGTTAAATTTTATAATTCGAATAACTCAAATAATTCGAATAAGATATTGGTATAAATACCCTTTTGGTCCCTATCAAGTTTGAAAATAAGCAAATTGGTGTCTCTCAATAAAAATTATAAAGTAATTTAAAATGATTTTAAAAAATTCAAAATATTTATAAAAATTCTAAAATTTATATATTTTTTAAAAAATAGTAATGGTATGGGTTGTGGGCAGAGACCACTAGGTAGAGGTGCTGGCCAGACTGAGGCAAGACAACTTGTGCTGGTATATACGACACGACGCCGAGAGGATAAAGATGCTCCTGATTTCATCATCAGAACATTACTCCTATTTGATGTGCCTTATACTGCTTTGATAGACATATGTTCTACTCACTCCTATGTAGCTAGCATTATATCTAAAAACTTGAAAATTTCTATTAAGAGTACTTCTAGTGAGGTCACTGTACTAAGTCTATTGGGGTAGTCTGTTCGGGTTAGTAAACTATATAGGGATGTTCCGTTAGTGGTACAAAGGGCTCTTTTTCTGGTAAATCTGATTGAGCTTCCGTTTAAGGAGTTCGATTTAATTCTTGGTATGGACTGATTGGTTGAGCACCGAGTCAGTTTAGCTTGCGTATCTAAGAGGGTCGTTCTGAGGACCAAGGATGATATAGAGGTCGTTGTGATTGGTGAGCGCCGAGACTATTTGTCCAATATGATCTCTACTCTTATGGGTAAAAAACTGGTTTGAAAAGGGTGTGAGGTGTACTTGGCTTACGTCAGTGTTTCTGATTCTAGGGACTTTTCTGTTGGGATATCATAATAGTGAGGGATTTTTTTTAATGTCTTTCTTGGGGAGTTACCGGGTTTACCTCTGAATCGGGAAGTTGAGTTCAAAATTTAGCTTCTATCAAGTACAGCTCCGGTGTTTATCGCTCCATATCGTATGGTATCGAAGGAGCTTACAAAGCTTAAAGCTTCACTACAAGAGCTTCTGGATCGTGGTTTTATCCGTCTAAATGTGTCTCCGTGAGGGCACCAATTCTGTTTTTTAAGAAGAAAGATGGGACCATGAGGATATGCATAAATTATCGACAATTGAATAAGTTAACTGTGAAGAATAAGTATCCATTTTCGAGGATCGATGACTTGTTTGATCAGTTCCAAGGGGTTTCAGTGTTCTCTAATATAGATTTTCGTTCTGGGTATCATCAATTGAGGGTTAAGAAAGCTGATTTTCATAAGACTACATTTAGGACTCATTATGGACATTACGAGTTCCTAGTTATGCCTTTTGGTCTAACGAATGCTCGGCTGCATTCATAGGTCTGATGAACCGAGTCTTTCAGTCATATCTAGATTAGTTCGTCGTGGTTTTGATCGATGATATTCTGGTGTACTCTAAGATCGATGATGAACATGATGAGGATTTTAGAGTAGTACTTCAGATTCTACATGAGAAACAACTTTACGCTAAGTTGAACAAGTATAAGTTTTGGTTGTGTGAAATGACTTTTCTGAGGCATGTGGTTTCTGTTGAGGAGATCCGTATTGATCCAAGGAATATAAGGTTGTGCTAGATTGGAAACAGCCTAAAAACATATCTAAAAACTATAGTTTTCTGGGTTTGGCGAGATATTATCAGTGGTTTGACGAGAGGTTCTCTCTGATTGTAGCTCTTTTGACTAAGTTTCTGTGTAAGGGTGTTCCATTTATCTAGATTGATGCGCAACAATCGAGCTTCGAAAAGCTGAAGTCTCTTTTGACTCAGGCTCCTGTTCTGATACAGCTTGAATTTGGTAAAGAGTTTGTGGCCTACAGTGATGCATCGCATGTCAGTTTGGGATGTGTATTGATGTAAAATGGTAAGGTTATGGCTTATTTATCCTGTCAGCTCAAGCCATACGAAGGAAACTATTCGATGCATAATCTCGAGTTGGCTGCTGTAATCTTTGCATTGAAAATCTAGATGCACTATCTTTATGGTGAAAGGTGTATTATCTACACTGATCACAAGAGCCTCAAGTATCTCCTTACTCAAAATGAGTTGAATCTTAGATAGCATCGATGGATTGAGCTGCTTAAAGATTATGACTGCACGATAGAGTATCATCCTGGTAAGGCCAACGTGGTGGCCGATACTCTAAGTCGTAAGGCGATGACGGATTTAAGAACAATGTTCACTCGACTTAGCTTGTTTGATAATGAGAGTCTGTTAGCAAAGTTGCAAGTTAAGTCGACTTGGATTGATCAGATTCGAGATAAGTAGTTAGGGGATGAGTCTTTAGGTTTGCAGTTTCGTTAGATTGAGAGTGGCAGTATTTCAGATTTTGGGTTGAATAATAATGGGGTGCTATGTTTTCGAGGTCAGATTTGTGTGCTGAATGATTCAGATTTGAGACAGTCGATTATGAGGGAGGCATATAGTAGCCATTATGCTATGCATTCCAGTAGTAATAAAATGTATCACATTCTTCGTGAATTGTATTGGTGGCTGAGATTGAAGCGCGAAGTTACTAATTTCGTAGCTTGTTGTCTGACGTATCAGCAAGTTAAGACTAAGCACCAATTACTTTCGGGTTTGCTACAACCATTAAGATTCCTTTTTGGAAGTGAGAATGAGTGATTATAGACTTCGTTAGTGGGTTTCCCTTGACACCCACTAAGAAAGATTCTGTTTGGGTCATCGAGGATCGATTAACTAAGTTTGCTCACTTCATTCCGATTTAAACTGACTTTTCTCTGCTGAAGCTAGCGAAGCTCTATATCTCTGAAATTGTAAGACTGCATGAGGTTCCTGTTTCAATTATTTCTTATAGAGATCCTCGCTTCACTTCTCAGTTCTGGAAGAAGTTGCATGAGGCTCTGAGTTCGAGATTGGACTTCAGTACTTCGTTCTATCCTCAGACCCATGGTCAATTTGAGAGGGTGATTCAAATACTGGAGGATATACTTCAGAGTTACGTCTTAGATTTCTAGGGTATTTGGGAAGATTATCTATCACTAGCTGAGTTCGCCTACAATAACAGTTTCCAGGCTAGCATTCAGATAGCACCGTACGAGGCTTTGTATGGTTGTAAGTGTCGCACTCCACTATGTTGGACTGAGTTGGATGAACGTTAGGTTTTAGATCCTGAGTTGGTTTCTAAGACCGAAGACAAGGTTAAATTGATTTGAGATCATCTAAAAGTGGCTTCTAATAGACATAATTCTTATGCAGATCTGAAGAGACGTGATATAGAATACTCTGTGGGGGATTGTGTTTCTTAAGGTTTATTCATGGTAAAAAGTTTTGAGATTCGGTTGTAAGGGCAAGTTGAGACCCAGGTTTATTTGACCATATCGGATTCTGAAGCATGTGGAACCGGTCGCTTATCAATTGGAGTTACCTCTAGAGTTAGACCGCATTCACGATGTTTCATGTTTCAGCATTGAGACTGTACCGGACTTGACTTTTAAGGAGGAGTCGATTTAGATTCTGGATCAAGATGTTAAGGTTTTAAAGAGGAAGTTCATACCACTAGTGAAGGTTCTGTGGCAGAATCATGGTACTGAGGGGGTCATGTGGGAACCTGAAGACTCGATGCGTCAGCAGTATCCTCATCTGTTCAGATCAGGTAAATTTTGAGGTCAAAATTTCTTTTAGGGAGTAAAGTTGTAATGCCCTAAATAATTCATTTCCGCTTCTGTAAATATCTGACACAAATATTTGTCTGCTTCAATGGTTAAGTGTTCTATATGTGTTTGAGGGGCCTTAGGCTCAAGTCTCACCTTTGCTAAATTTTGGTATTTTTTCGAATTAAGTCTTACCTTTGTTCAGTGGGCTTATATTAAATTGCCTATAAACTCATATCAAAATAAGCCTACTGGTTCAAGTGGTAATGGAGTTAATGTGTTGGAGGTCTTGTGCTCGAATCCCTGCGTAAGCGTGGATGTATATTTTTGCTAGGTTGACTGATAATGTTTCGGTTGAACTGAGATTCTGAGGAGGTTGGGAGATAATAGGAGAAAAATAAGGGATTATGGATATTTTAATTTTTATCAAACCTTTTTTCAAAAATTTTCTCTACCTAGGAAAAGAACTGACGTTATTTCACTTTGTCTTCTTTGACTCTGCCATTTTTTTCTTTTGTTTCCTCCATTCGATTTCGTTTTCCTTTTTGTCTGCCATCATACCCTTGTTCTCTACTGTCATACCCTTGTTCTCGTTATATTTTTTTTCGTCGCACGTTTCTGGTAAGTGAGGCTTTGTTATTCTGTAACTTGTGTTTTTCCAAAAATTTTGATTGGAGTTATACTGTTGTTTTGGCAGTAATGAACCGGGAAGATCGTGATTTTTTTTCTGAAATCGTAGTCAATTGTTTGAAGTGTTGGGGTAAGTAATAATCGCTTGATTTGAGCTATTGTTGGTTTCAAGTTTTTGATTTAATCGTGTTTTAAGACTGATTTTGAGCATTGGTATGTCAATTCTTAGGTTTTGGAGGGTTCGTGGTTGCTATAGTGTCTAAAACAAACCAGGTATGTATCCGAAACATAGAAAATGAGGTTTCGACAAAAGCCAAAAAAACTACATTGTCAACACCACACGAGCGTATGGTCGCTTGTGTAGATGGTTGTGTACGAGATATGGCAGTGTGAATGACGTAGGCATGGCCGTGCGTAAGATACAACCGTATGATGGCTCGAGTGTGGTCATGTAGGCCACACGGGTAAGGCCAAGTTGGGCCTATGGGCCACACGAGCATTTGGGCCCACATAGGCGTGTGAGTTTCTGAGCCAGGCCGTGTGGGCTATACGGGCAAGGCCAAATATGGGCATGTGGGCCCACATGTGTGGGTCTATAATTATGAGATTTTCTCTAGGGCCGCACAGGTCATCTCGATCGATAGTGGGCCTACTATAGGGCCGGTAAGGGCTAATTAAACCTTAATTTGTATGCTATGATATTCTGATAGATTGATCAGTATAGGATATTGAACGTATGCCAGACTGTATTGTTATACGTATGTCTAATATCTGTATATATGCACATTGAGCGTGTTAAATCTGTCATATCTGTATCTATTTTCTGCATCTGTTATTTGGGTGGGATTTGTATATGAGGAGGAAGTATTATGTGCAGTGTTAATCGCCTTTATTCTAGCAGCTTGACTGCATATTATCTGATATGTGTCTTGAGGGCACAATGTCGTGTATAGGGTTGGCTGGGTGTTTTAAACCCCACATGGTGTGATAGGATGGTCGAAGATGGTGTGTAAAGGATGGTGGTAGGAATTATGCATATCTGCTTTCGTAATTTGAATCTGGATTTGATTCTGAAACTGAAACTGTATTTGTTTCTGACTGTGTGTTTAATTCTGTTTGTTTACGTGCTTAATTCTGTTGGGTTACACATTGAGTTTTCGTAAACTCACATCTGTTGTCTGTTTTGTTAGGTAATCCACAAACTTAGGCGGATCGGTGCGTTAGGGACTCAACAGTGACCACTTGACCGTAAACTATTTAAAGTTTTTAGTTTTTGGTTTTATTTACGATTTTGGTTTTATTTTGAGAGTTGTAATTTCTGGGACTCTCTGGACTGCATGGTTTTGGACTGTTGGTTTTGGATAATTTGTTAAATTGCACGCTACGATAAAAGGTGTTATGATAACGACGATTTTACACAAACAAAGTTTTTCTAAAAAAAATACAAATCGGGTTTTTAGAAAGGTATCGGCTTTGTTAAACTTCCGTTGTAAATAAGTTTTGGCAAAAGAGACAATTAATTAACGTTTTTGGTTATGCTTATAATAGACTGAGAGGATTTAACATAACAACTCTGTTTTCAAAACCTATTTCTTGTGACATCTTCGGATTCGGCCATTGCATCTAGGCCAGGTTTGGGGTGTTACAAAATTAGTAATGAAAAAATTACATTTTCCCCCCTAAATGATATAATTTTAATTTAATCATTTAAAAATTATAAAAATATAGACTATTAAAATAACAAAAATACATTTTCACTATCATAAAAATATATAATTTAATTCGACTCTCCCAAAAAATGTCTAGTCTCGCCTCTGCTTCCCAGGAAACCCTTCATATTATTTCAGTTAATAATTGTGGTAAATAATTTTTTTTCCAGGGTAAAAAACCCTATTCCTAATTCATGAGCCTAAAAACATATTATTTCAGTTAATAATTGTGGTAAATAATTTTTTTTCCAGGGTAAAAAACCCTATCACTATCATAAAAATATATAATTTAATTCGACTCTCCCAAAAAATGTCTAGTCTCGCCTCTGCTTTCCAGGAAACCCTTCATATTATTTCAGTTAATAATTGTGGTAAATAATTTTTTTCCAGGGTAAAAAACCCTATTCCTAATTCATGAGCCTAAAAACATATAATTTTCTTTTTTAAAAAATTAGTTATAAATGCCAAGGTATTCTCCCCGACTACTTAAGGACTGACTGATGTCCTCTTAGTACTCTACAGTGGCAGGGTTTCTGTGAGCTGACGTGACATCTTGTCCCCTTCCACGTCACCACCAACTAGCCGTTACCCTATTTTTCTACATATTGTCAGACCATTAATAAATATTTTCCCAATCCAAAAACAAATTAATAATAGAAAAAGAATTAGACCGCGATTTATGGACATGCAGTGGCTGCTCGCTATCTTTGCATTTAGACCCCCGACGTTAACGCCGTTAATCATGGGGTCATTTGAGTCACAATTATCAAAAGGCTATTAGTATTATAACTTAACTCCAAAGCCTCCGTCGAGAACGGTGTTACCCTTTCCCTTGGATCCTCTCTTCCACGGGCATGAATTATTTCATAAAGTTACTAAAAATTATATGCTTATTTAAATTTAAAAAAAAAACAAATTATCCTTTTGTTTTTGTTTTTTGGGTAACGTGCAGTGCATGGGAATCAACGGTCTTTTGCCAACTAAGCTTACTGGCGCATATTAGACGTTGCGAGTGTTGTTTTCCTTGAGAGGTTTATCCTTTTGCATGGGGATTATTATTATTATTAATTTTACTGCATGCATGAGGGGAACAATGGGATCTAATGTTAGATCCCAAGGTACATAGGGCATGAACTGGTTGCAGCATACGGTGTATACCGTGCACGTGAACATCCCATTGATAATCACAGCCGTGGATCTCGTAGAGATTTCAATCCGACGGTTGAGATATAGTGATTTGACAGGGGTGATAAATGTAGGGGAAAACTCAAATTTTGCGTGTTGACTGGACAGGGCTGTAGCTAATCTATTTCTGAATCTGTGACTGTGTTGCACTCATACCGCAGTTAATCGCATTGGCCCAAATTTAAGGCAAACTTTTAATATTTTTGACTCTTCCAACTTTCACATTTTTTTTCATTAATTCCATTTTTGTTTGTTTTTCAATTAGTTTGGTTAACGGTCATTTCCTCTTTTATTTTTTGTCTGTTGAGGACCTTAACTCACATTACTTAAACACGCATCACGTTGGAACCACCATACACAAGTTTTGTAGCCCCTTAGCAACCCTTGCTAATAATTAATATATATATTTATCACAAGGGAAATGCATTTTATATGAGTGGTATGTAATATATATTTAGTCTAATGTGATATTTGTATTTTTTTCTCTAACATGATATTTGTATTTGATAAAATTTATATATTTTAGTACACAATTTTTTAGTATTTAATTCAGTTTTTAATGTTGATTTAATGAAAGTTATTTGTTAATATTATTATGCTTGAATTTTTTATGTTTTTGTTAAATTTATTAAATACAGTCAAATATATAATTTAATTGGAGTTTTAAAATCAATTTAATAAAATTTAATTACCAATATTATTTATCAATTATAATTTTTTATCAAATTAAACTTAAACCTCGAATTAAGGTGAGAAGTAAAAAACAAGTCAACAAACATGGGCATTTTAGTCATGAAAGGATTATTAAGTGGGGACTGGGAGACAAGAGATTCAGTTACCTGCCTCCTCAAAATGTCCAAAGAAAAAACCAACTCATTAAAATTAATAATAATTTTCTGCTTTTAGCTCCTGAGGGGATGTTTGCCTGGCCTCTTAAGAAAATTGAGCTTTTTCTATCCCTAAAAAACGACCCCGTAGAAGTGGGACACGTGTCATATGATCAAATTCCCTTCTTACCATATACTGCCACCTCATCCAATCGTATTTGACACGTGTCATAAGATTTGATTTTTATAATTAAGGTGGCAAAACAGTGAAAAGTGAAACAGCCATAGAATATTTTAATGGATAGCTTTCGGTGTCACTAATTAAAAGACTACGTAATTAAGTCAAGCATTGATTAATTTAAAATACACACTTCCCCACCTAACATTATTACTTTAATTCACAATCATTAACGTCTTTATTATAATAACTCCATTTTCTATATCAAACAAAACCTGTGAGGAGAAACATTATTATTTTTTTAATTACATTAATCACATACCCTGCTTTATAAAAGTATTATACTTTTTCGTAATTTCTTATCACCTCGTTGAAGTTCATCCTAATTTAATCAAAGTTTTAAATAACAGTGTAGTTTTAGTGTTAAAATAAGATGACATTCATAAGAAAATACTGCATTCTTTTATTACAATATTATTATTTAATTACCCATTATTCGAATTAAACTGTTGTACTCCTTTCTTTTTTATTAACAAAGACTAAATAGATTTGTTATTTTGTCAAAAAATAGTGACAATTTATTTATAGGACATTTTATTTTTTATTGAGTTCAAAATGTTTGCGATTATTATAAAGTTAATAAAAGCTTTCATTCTATACATTCAATTCGTGTTTTTTGAACATACATCAAAGTTAGCTAATGTTCGAGTATAATAAAGAAAATCATTTGATAGAAAGTTAAAAAACAACTTAGACTACTTTCCTAAAAGCACAAGTAAACATTTAGTAAAACTTTTATCATTATAAATATTATAAGAATCAATTTTAAGAAAAAAGGGGTTAAACTTTCGCTAACCAACCCAAAACTGCTATTTAGCATCAACAGTGGACGTGATTGAAAATCCAAATTATTAACAATGTGTGATATTTTGATACTATTACGTGTAATTGACTATCTTCATCATTTTTAAATATTTTTAATAATTTTATAAGTTTTTCTTTTAATAATTTTTATAATTTTTTAACCTTTTGAAAAAATAAGAATTTTTAAGGAAATATAATAATAATTTAATTTTTTATATTTTTTTCCATTTTAAATATTTTAATAAATTTAATAACTTTTTGCAATTTTTTTAAACCACATTTAAACTAAATCTGATAAATGGCTCTTCACATCTAGATGAACTTAAATATTCATTTGTCCAAATTCATTTTAGTTGTGTATTTTTAATATTTTTATGATTTTTAAATTTTTTAAAAATATATGTTAATGTAGCATACCATGTTAATATACTTATCCATGTGTCAGATCATATTAGTATATTTATTCATGTGTCATGCCATGTGTCAATTTTTCATTGCTTTTGTGAGCCATGCCAACATGTATTAATAGTTAAACTGGCCAACGATAATTTTTGTTTGCAAAAAGACTTAATTGATTTTTTCGCTTACGGCTCAATTGGTTACAATTTTTTTTTTCTAAAGATTCAAGTTAAATTTTGAATTTTTTACTAACAACATTTTATACCTTTAACCAAAAAATATTAAAACTTTAATTTGTAAATCCTGATTATGTTTCATATAAAAATCTTAATTACTACTCCCTTATGTTATTTATGATAAAAAAAATCATTAACTAATGATAACTTCTTTTTTGCATTTTAAATTTTATAACTTATGATATAGTTATATGTAATTTTTTAAAGTGTTATAAATATTATAGTACAAATATATATTCAAGTAATCACAAATATCAAATTATTATAAATATAAAAAAAGTGTTTGAATAGTCATAAAACAAAATTAAATTATTATAACACAAATATATTAAGAACTAGTAAAATCAAGGTAGTTAGTTCTGTACCAATGGGTGTACTGTTTTTGTCTTAGTATTGATATGTACGGCGTTTCATAGTGTACCATCTTGAATTTATTGTTGCTCTTAAATATTTTTTTTCAAATATACATATTTATAGTCTAATTTTTAATTTCTTAATAAATTACATATATATTTAAATATTTTTCACATATATATATATTTATAGTCTAGTTTTTAATTTATTCATAAATTGTATGCTATTTTGGTTAAAAAGTAATTTGTGTATCATATGTACATGCAAATATATCTATACAAATACATTTAAATCTAAATATAAGTTTTAAAATTATTAATTAGGTGGAATAATTGAATTTGATAACTTTCACTTTAAATGTAATTTTGGAAAATTAAAATAGTTAAGATAAAAAAAATTTAAAAATTAGTTTAAAATGTTAAAACTTTGTACCAATCTATATGGAAAGATATACACTGATATAAGTCGGTATTGACCAGAACAAAGCATAGACTACTTAATATTAATTTGATATGTACCAACCGAAATGATACCAACTACAGTGACTATAATCCAAACTAAACCACCAAGTGAATCAACTGGACAGGAATCCATGTATCACTAGATTTAGTGATATGTATTCTCAAAAACAGAATTAATACAAATTTTAGGAATAAGTTATGTGATGCAGATATAAAAAATTTAGTGGAGAGAAAAAAAAAAGATTGGCTAATTGACCCGTGAGTTAAGAGCATGCATCATCGATATAACAACCAAAGTTCAGGGATTGCATAAGCAAATGGATTTTTGAATGTTACCTAAAAGATAAAACAGCAGTCAAAAGGTTAATATTAAAATAAAAACAGGTAAAATATGATGCTTGGACTGTCAATGTCTTCTTAATTAACTCCTTTATTTATTGCAAGTTGCAACCATGGGAAAACTTGTTACATATATAATTTCAATATAATAATAAATTTAAATTTTTATAAAATTATAAAAGATTTAATAAAAAGTTTTTCAATTTAGGGTCCGGGTCTTTGCTCTTTTAACTTATACAGCTATGGTTAATTACGTATCAAAGATAACAATAAAAAAAAATAGAATAGAAATAAAAGAAGAAAGAGGGCAGGAGAAGAACATCGCAAAGTTGTAGGTTCCACATGTCTTTCTAATAACAAGTATTTTAGGCTCTAAATATTTTAAAAATTTGAAGGTAGGCCCTTCACATCTTTTTTATTCCCGACATGTCAAACCGCATAAGACAATGGTAAGTCATATGATCTCCCCTTCTCCCTCTCACACCCATAACACACATGCATGGATGATTCATTTAATCTCCATTGCTTATATATATATATATATATATCAAGGTACATATGATCTTTTTCACTGGACACTAATGTGGGTTTAAATTGATTCTCCTCTTAATATATTAATACCAAAAGAAATTATAAGCATCTTCCTTCGCCTTGTGTTTTTCAAATGGTGATAACAAATAATTGAGATATTTGTTGTATTTTGCCTTTTGCTGCTCAAATAAATAAAGTTGTGGTTAAGGATTTAAGACAAAACAAACTTAACAATTACGCAAAGTTTCTTTATACATATCTCATTAATTTACGTTCATACACCTAAATTACTTTGTTCATAAGTTATATGTAGATAATTTTATATGCTATTTTGCTTCTTTAGTACTCTTGTTTTTTCTTCAATAGGATTTGTGGAATCTAATGTTTAGTTTATTGGTAAAGGATGTTTACCTTATACTCACATAGTGAGATAAATCATAAAAATTACCTATTAATGATGTGTATGAAGATAATAATTTGTTCTTGATGATAGTGTATGAATTATAAAAAAATTTAAAATAATTTAGAAAAGGTATAAAAAATATTTTTATTACAGGATATCATTTGAATGAATGATAAAAGGTTTAAAGTGGAGTTAGAATATTAAAGGAAAAAAAAACATGGAAAAATTTACCTAAGGGTGAAATCTATTCATAAAAAGAAAAAAGAGGGCATTTAATACTGGGGCAGGAATTGACAAATGAAGGGGTTCCGGAGCATTTCAAACAGAGAAGGTTCCTTTGACAATTTTATTTTTTATTTATATATGTCCACCTCATTATTATGTTGCTGACTCAGCTAATGCTTGTGGCCATCCAAAAAGCCCCAATTTAATCAACCCCTCACCATTTCCCATGCCCCACACCATTTCATAAACTTAGATTATATCATATTTTAAAAAAAATTTAAATCAAAATAATTTTGATTTTTGTTACAGTTTTATATTTAAAAATATTTAAAAACATAGATATTTTTATAATGAAATTTACTATTAATATTTAATATATTGACAATATATTATTTTAATTCCATAAGTAGAGTTAAAAAATTGTTATTTTTGTAAAATTTAAAAATTTTACGAATAGTGTATCAAATATATATTTTTTAAAATTTATTTTTTCTTAATTAAGAGTGTAGATGATTGGGTGCGGTGCGATATGTTTAATTTACTTTTTGTCTTATGTTATAGTATCTAATTTCATCACTATTATTATTTTTATATTAACCGCAGTTAAACACACCATTCATCTAAACTCACTCTAAATTGATGTTTGATTATCTTATAATACAAACTTAACCAAACGATATAAAAAATATCATTAAAAAATAATTTACAAAAGAAAAGAAAAGAAATTATTGTGATTTAAGTATATCCAAATTCCAAAGCATATGATTATATATTGACAGCTGAATCGGGCATTTGACACATTGCCACCACCGAAAACTAGGCTATCATTTGCTTTTTCACATGTTGCTTCAACCATGTAAACTATATCCATATATCTACATCCGCATTCTTTCATAAAAATTAAAAAAGAAGAAGAGAAATTTGGACATCCGAACATGAAAGTTTCTTAGAAAATTAACACTATCAGTAAAAATTAAAGTTGAATTCAAACAATTTACCTTTTCTACACATTTTTCTAAACAATATGTTTGAAAAGGGAATTATCAATTTCAATATATTTATTCAGGAGTAAGTGCTACAACTAAATTATAAAATTTTTAAAAGAAATTTTATTATATATTATTAATTTATAATTTCATTATTTTTGAAGGGAATAAATGTAATTTTTCATATTTAGGAAGGTCAAAGTACAATTATATTATTTTTAGGGAGCAACTCCGCTGCTTGCCCCCTAGCTTTACCTTTATATTGATTACATTATTGAATTTAATTCGATATAAGAGATTGTAATTGATCTAAACATAAATTATTTATGTCATCTATACTATTACTTGAGAAAATTTGAAATTTGTACTCAATTGATACACCCTTATTTGGGCCTCAATTCAATTGTGAAATTGCCAAAAGATCAATATTTTATAAAATAACAAATATAAATTTAAGAGTATTTTTATCTTTTTACATACAATTTTTTAAAAATACATATATATAATGATATTTGAACCCAAGACTTTAAAAGCTTCATTCGCTATTTTATCATTTCAACTTAAATCAAATTTGATTTTTATAGATTTATTATCTAATTTTTTTCTACTCATACAGTGAATATGCCGTAATCTAATAGTCCTAAATTTACATACAAAATCTAAGTTTTGGGATTCAAATATTAAAGTTGAATGATAAAATTAAACTTTTTTTTTGTTTTATTTAATATTTGTATGTATATGCAATGAATATGAAATTGAATGGCATTGATAGGTTACAAAAAAAGTGGAACCTAAATATTGGGTACAAAGTCGCAGTCGTAACAGTTAAGAGAAAGGTGTAAGTTAATGAATCCTTGTGACCTTGTGACTATGGGTATGCTAAATTTGTCCCTTCTAACTTGTTTTCTTGAAATCTACAGAGAGTGTTTGCAATTTGCAGGCAATTTTCACTTTATTTTCCTCTAACATTCTATTGACTTGATTTGGTAAAGACTTGAAATAGAAGTTATTCACATGTTTTCATTTTTTGAAGGTCAATCTTTACCATGCTCTTACCATTACAAGTCTTTTTCTTGTACAACTGTAACCATTTTTTTTATCCATTTTGGAAGGCATCCCCATTGTACAACTGTAGATATCAAACCCAGATAGTCATAAATTTTGTCATCATCTCAACTTTTACCATACATGTTTCAAAGAGAAAGAAAATCACAAGCTCATGTTTGTATACATATAGGTGAAAGGGTTATTATTCTTTTACCATACATCTAATTGTTCAATTACAAGCTCATGTAACAGGCACCAAAAATCAATGCAAAGGGGCACGTCTAATGTGGGACAAACCTGCATTTAAATACCCTTATATCTCAAAATTAGATTGATGGGTATTCTTATTTGTATTGAGATTTGAGAGTTGTACATCATATGAATTCTGGGTATGGTCCAAATCATCGTTTTTGGCATGAATTAAGCCAAGGGTTTTAATTAATTCATTGTTAGACATGATGGGTGGTAGGGAATGGGATTGGTTAAATGGATAACACCAATCCTTTTCCCATAATTATCATTATTTTTCCTTCTAAAACTACACGATTCAATAAACAAATAAATCATATATATATAATTAAAACTTGAAGTTTAATTCAATTTATATAATCACAATGAAAAAATACTTAATAAATTTGAACTTTTAATCTTGTAATTCAAGCGATATCAAATTTATTTATAAGGCTCATATAAAACTAAGGTTGGTGGTTTGAGCTATGACACGTCTAAGTATATCTATAATTATTCTCATGGCTAATACTAACACATATCCCGGATCTTTCAGGTATCGCTCACTATCATCTGTGAACTATATACGACTCTTTACGGAGGGTGGGAACAAAACTACAATACCTTCTGCTATTGACAGTCCGAATTATTTGTCTAAAAGATAACACTTCAAAAATTTCTCCAAAAAAATCGATCGGGGTCACAATTTTTTTTTGATTGTTTTTCCACTTTAGGTGAAATAAAAGGATCCGTGGAGATGAAGGAAATAAATGGAAGAGCCAGGTTAGCAATGGACAAAATAGAGTTGGATATGATAATTGAGATTTGAAGATACAATAGGAATTGTGATGGTTGACAAAAAAAAAAAATTATTTCCCACTTACAACTTACAAATCCATAATTATTTGGTATGATGGGAAAAATTCCTGCTTTTAAAAAGATTTCTTAGCCTCACTGCCATTGTTCAAAATATGTAAAGTAATAGGCAGAAAAGAATGAAACCATTATTATTGAGCACAACCTCTCAGGTAATGGTTGGTTTACTACATGACAAATTGAGATTCTTAATAAAATTAAATCATATTCATTGATTAAAATTTCTTTTCTCGCTTAAACTTTATGTTTATGTTCCAATTCACAATCAAACTCAAGAATATGATTCCTCCTTGGTGGTGATGATGATGGTTCAGGCACCATTCTTTATTTTATGTTTATTATTATTTATTTTAACAATAAAATTGTGGTATATCTTAATTAAAAAATTCACAAAAACTTGTGCATCCAACCGCTTTCGGCAGTAGATTACAAATTACCAAAGTAATATAAACTGGAAGGTGCAGTAATAAATTTTCTATTGCCGTCCAAGTTGGGACAAAAGCATCGGAAATTGGCAAATTTAGACGAGTTTCTATGCATCAAAACATGCAAACAAATGAAAGAAAATTGAGCATACAATCAAGAGCAACACATCACACTCTCCCAATCTAAATCAACTCTAATTTTATTTTATGTGGGAATAGTTTAATAATAATAAGAGGGGCCAAAATTAGAAGATGGAGACACTGTCTTCTTCAAGTAGTTATGCCTCTGAAAGCTTAAAAAAAGGAAATTATTTTGCTTATCTGACAACCACTATATACTGTGATGATTTCCTTTGGTAATCCCATAATTAAAAAAAAAAGAAAAGAAAAGAAAAGGAAATGAAGTAATGATGGCACTATACAATCAATGACCTTCATAAATTGGATCTTTGAAATAGTGGGAGCCCTTCATTGTCCAACGCCTGCATCAATCATACCAACCCTTCTTTACTTTTTATTTTTTATTTTTTATTTTCCCTAATCAATTTCTTTTTGTAAATTGTATAATATACTTAAAGAATTGTAACCTCAAAGGTTTAGAAAATATTGAAGATATAATACCGTATCTTTGAAGGGAAAGGAAATAAATAAGGAACGAAGAGAGTGTAAAATTGTAATACATATAATGAAGCAATGGGGGTGGTTCTGAATTTAGAGGCAAGTGCATACAAAATGACATGGTTATAGAATCATGACTCGCCTTTTTCTTTTTTGTGGGAATAGTGGGATTTTCGTTGCTGAGAGGCTTGGGATAAGTTATTTAGTACAGCTGCTAGCTTAGGTAGGGTGGAGTGGTGAGTATAGGGTTTGGTTTGCTGCAATGCAATGAATGAGGTTAGCAAACATTATTGCACAAGTGTTTTGTAGACCTAGGAAACTTTGTCAAAAGTTTCAATCCTTTCCAAATCTGGTTCAAATTCAAGTGAAAAAAAAAAACATGCTTTTGTTTTCAGTACTTAATTATCTGTTAAACATATTGGCTGGAACTTCTTCGAGGCATTGTAATTTTGCAGACCCCATTTTAGATATGATAATTTAAGATACAACCCGGATTTGATTTACTATGGACAAATGAGCAATCAGAAGGAATATTAAGTGAAACTTTAGAATGTCCCATTTTATGTGGGTTGGGGTTCACTTTGAGGCCTATGTCAAAATGGTTATTGGCTGGCAACAAGTATTACCAACGGCATTTTTTAGTCCTAATATAGATCCAAAATGGCAAAGAGCTTAGCATCAGTCTTCTAGAGCCGGGCCTAGTTTGGCAATCACAACTTCCTGGGCTGCTGGGAGTTCGAGACTCAGGTTTTAAGCTTAAGTGGTGATATGGATCAATACAAGTTGATCAAGTTCTTGGTTATAAAAAAGAAGATGAAACATGTTTGACTCGTAATCAGTTTTTTACATATATTATTATAAAATAACATATATTACTATATATAAATATAACTAGTCATTTTAAATGATTATAACTATAAAAAAAAAAACTCAATTAGCATTGCAACAATCACATCACGAGAATGTGAGTTTGACCTCATTTAAGCATGTATTTTATTATGATTTAAGGGTTTGAGAGGATTTATATGTAAAAGAAAGCTTGTATAAAAAGAAAGGTAATGAAAATTGGTATTATTATAATTATATATATAAATTACAATTTATGAGAAATAATCATATTACATCCTCATTAAAATTACATAAAAAAAGTTATTTATGTTATAAAATAAAGAGAGATGGAGAGAATAAAGAACAAAGAAAATATGAAAGCAATAGAAAATGTATTTTATTGATCAAAGAGATGATTACAATGTTTTATCAGAGTTTTTATTTTTAGGCACAAGAAGTATAAAAGAAGTAGAGATCTAATTCTAATAACTATTAGAATTTAAAGTATATTAAAACTTTATTTTGATCATGATGGGCATCCACTTAATAAAATATTCATAACACTCCCCCTTGGATGTCTATTGGTAGATAATGTGTCTTGTTAAAACCTTATTAGGGAAAACCCTGTGGGGTAAAAACCTAATGAAAGAAAAAGAGTACACAATCTATAATACGCATAATATGCTGCCTCATTAAAAAACCTTACTAGGAAAACTCAATAGGACAAAACCTCGATTAAGCGAAAAAGAGTGCATTGCGTATTTACTCCCCTTCATGAAAACATCACATATTTTCTCATTTTTTACGTATTCAATCTTGAATACTAGTTTTCCAAATGACTGTTTCAATGTATTTTCTAAGCATTTATATTACCATTCTTTTAAAAGTCATGAGTGAGGGAAATTTGGAGAAATATATTTTGATATTTTCAGGAGATTCAACAATACTTATAACAAACTTTAATCATGATTCTTTTATAAAAACATAAATAGGTATTTTGGATCATTTTATAATCCTCCTTCAACTACTATTCATTAAGTCAAATTTACCACATGTTTAAATTACTTCAATTCATATAAATGAACAATTTCTCGAGAATTTCAATATACTTCAAGCATCCTAAATCCTTCAAGGATTTTAATATAAACTTTACTATATAGTGATTCATAAAAGGTTGTAACAATAACCATTAGACGCAAGTTAAATCTTTTATGAATTGTCAATTTAATAACATATCTAAAGTTTATTGCATCCACCACAAAAGAATATTATATCTTTTCATAATCAATGCCAGGACTTAACGAAATACTTCATATTTTTATTCCGCTTTTACAAAACTACTTCAATTGAATCCTCACTGGCTTTATATCTTTACATATTTGGATTGCTGGTCCAAAAACTTCACGAATTTAATTGTACTTGAGTTGCGTATTTCTATTTTGATTAATTTATTCCATATCTATATTTCTCAATAGATTTATTCAAGATCCTACTTTTATTTCATTATTTCAATAATAATATTGCATGCAAAATCATTGTCAATCACTTTTATTATTCGGTTCCACATTTTCTCGAATTGACATAACTTATCGAGATCTCTTATTCAGGTACCTAAATCTCTTCTAAAGTTTTACTTATTAATTATGTCTTGGGTCTCTTCTGGAGCACCTGCCTCCACTATATGACTATCTAGAAGAATTTTCATATTTGGAACCGATCAATCTATTATTTATTCCAACTGATTATCCTATTGAGATTTTGATTAAAATTAAAATATGAGATGGTATATAACACTTGGTTATTCTCATTAAGTTTGTAAATACATCTAACAGTTAACTTGTAATAAGTTATCCTTATTGAACTTCTGGTTCAAATTACTCTCCCTCTAACTCATTACAAGTTATTATTTCTCTCCCCTAATATCGGGAAAACTATTGAATCAAAATTGTAATCATAAATCATGTCATAATTGAATGTCCAATACATTCAAAACATCTAATAATACAAAGAAACTTGTAATTAATATATATTCTCAACTTTCTTTGAGGATTCACTCATCTTTGTGCGTTGTGGTGGAATAATTGGAACATATACACACATACAAAAATTCAAAGATGAGAAATATTTAGCTTTTGATCAAAAACCAATTGTAATAGGGAGTATTTATAGCTTATTGGCTTGATGCGTACAACACATAAATTAACATAACTCATGTTGAAATAGGAAGTTTAGTTCTCATAAGTGATGGTTTAGACATTAATCAGAGGTGTTCAATCAATAGTTTCTCTAAATCGTTATGCGCAAACTTTTACAAAAAGTTTTTCAAACTCAATCAATAAAATATTGAGATATAAACTTATAAGTATTAGCAAGATAAATTGTCTTAATTGCGTGATCTAAAATTAATTATTTAAACAAGTAATCTTACAAATGACAAATTGCAAATTGATAACACATATGTGATTATTCTGTAGATGCATCTACCAAAATCATATAATATCAAAACCATCCACATGGTGGATGAATGAGCCTATATTCATTTTAGAAATGTAAGACATTAAATCTCAACTTTAGTTAGTGAGTTTCTAATAATCAATTTTCATTGAGAACAAGCAACATATGATAATTCTTTTAAATTAAAGAATTTTCTAGTTCTTTAATGAATGTTCATATAAATCTTCAATTAATTTTCGCATCATATATGATCCAAGATGGTCTAACTGGTCACGCCAAGTAGTAAATGCATTTGTATCAGTAAACTTTTGGTTTACTTTAATATGTGTTTCAATTGTACTAAATTGTAACAAATTAATAATTTTAACAAATTAATAATTTTACTATCATTCCTTTTATTTTGTATCCACATATAAGTGTTATTGTGACATTTACTATTGGAAATGTCTAAATCGGTATAAGTATTGTAATGTCACAAAGTCAACAAAATAAATATAATTTCCAAGCAATTATATGCAATATTCGCTTCAGGGAATATGCCAAAATCTTTAAATATCTAAAAAAAAAAACTTTACAACTTGGATGCATCAAACCGTAACGAGCTTTAAGTAGAATTATCATATTTTATTGCTCATAAATAGATATTTCACAGTCAAATATTTTACTTCCAACCCCTTAATGGGGATGATGACAAAAGAAGATTGCAAAGATTATAAAATAAATATAAATTAATAAAACAATCCTCTCTTTCTCACCCTTTCAAAATAGATATTTATAGCAATAGTGATTCATATGAAATATAATATTTTCCTCACTCACAACCTCAATATAAGATCCATTGTAACACCCTAAAAATATCTTATATTTATTTACCGTAGGTTTGTGACACAAGTGTGTATCTGTTTCAGTGGTTAAGTGTTCTGAGTGTGTGTGAGAGGTCCCAAGTTCAAGCCTTACTTGGGCAAATTTTGGCATTTTTATGAATAAACCCCTATCTTTAGTCAGTAGGCTTAAAAATAAATATTAGAAAAATATGTCAGAATGGGCTTGTTGGTCTGGTGGTTAAGTGGTGTGTTGGAGTGCTAGGGATCTTGAGTTCGAATCTGTAACACCCCTTAACCCCAACCTGTCGCCGGAACATGGTTACGAGGCATTGTCGGAATTAGACGCTAATAACGAACAACACTGAGTCATAAATCTATATTTCAATTTAAAATTTCTAAAATTCCACCTTTAAGTCCCTAATATGAACCTACGAGGCCCAAAATATACTTAGGAAGTGTTTTGGGATTAAACTGGAAACTTTGGAAACTTTTCCTTAAGAATAGGGGCACATACCCGTGTGGCCTGGGATATGCCTGTGTGGCCTGCCCGTGGGGCTCCCATGGCAGTGGCGCCATCCCGTGGGTAGATCTGACTTTCTCACACGGCCGTGGGACTAACCTGTGGCCACGACTTTGCCACATGGCCTGGGCACATGCCCATGTGACTTGGCCGTGTGAAAACATGATTTTTCACCATTTTAAAGCTATTTTCACATATCAAACACACCTAATTCATGCCCAATACATTGACTTATAAATCTTGATCAAATAACATTTATCTATTCATTTCAAATACTTCTTAAAAGTTACAAATTACTTACACCCAAAACATAAATATATTAAGGTGACTAAACAAAACCTAATACATGCCACACTTCTAAAAGATAGATTCATCACCAAAAATTAAGCTGAGGTCGGGATTGACTCGGATGCTGTGCCAAACTTCAACTTTACCTAGCCTGCGCATGAAAACAAACCATACGCTGAGTATTGGAAATACTCAGTGGTATTACCATAATTCAAATTATAGCAAATATAAAATATCATAAACATACATAGATAATTAACAAATCATACATATAATTCATATCAAGTTATCATATTTCCATTGTATCATTTTCATTATTTGATTCAATATTTCATCAAAAAGATTACCAACTATTCATGAACCTTTGGTTCATCTCTCAATTACATATAAATATCCATTTCACATTCTAATATGAATAATTCATGAACCTTGGTTTTATGCCTTCAATCTCATAGCTCAAATTGTATTTCTCATTTCATCTTATAATATCACTTTCTCATTTCATTCAATAATTTAATTTATCAATTTCATTTGATTTTTCTCTTCACATATTTCCCCCATTAACATAACTCGGACTTTGAAGGATACACGGATCCAACCAAACACACCAGAGTGGCGGCCAATGCCTCATCGGATAGTTCGAAGCAAATAAGAGATGACCAACGTCTCATCGGCTAAGCCGAAGCAAAGTGGCGACCAACGCCTCATCGAATCTATCCGAAGTAAATATGACACACCAAGTGTCTCATTGACTCGAGGTCGAAGAATCCCTAAATTCTTCCTATCGTATGGCATGCCAACTATATCCACCCTAGCCCGACTAGTTAGTAGGGTATCGAAATCATTTGAATTCAAATCAATCACAATAACAATTTAATCACAATTTCAAATTCACCACAAATCATTATACAATTCAATTTCACACATGTATACATTCAACAATCAAATCCAATTCTCATTCAATTCAAATATCACTACTTACCTCAATTTCATTTTTCATGCACATATATTAAAATTAAACATTTAATAATAAATACTTGAATTAAGGTAATACAAACCGATATTTTCTCGAGCTACTCCTCGATCACTTTTTCCTTTCCTTTCGCATTCAATGTCTCGATTTCCTTGTTTGCTACGAAAATTAGCATAATTATAATTAATTAATAACACACTTATTTTATAGAAAATAATAACTTTCCATGCAACTTTAACTCAAATCTCAAATTTATCCTAACTATTTTCATCTTCTTCCTTTTTATAATTCATATTATTTCCTTATTCAATTTCCATCAAAACTTTAATATAACCATTAAACTTTTATCATTTTTCCATAATTTTGAATTTCTATCAATTTAGTCCCTACAACACAAAACTTATGACCTTGTTTACAATTCAATCCTTTAATCAATTTAAATCAAAATTTCTATCAATTAAACTCCTAATTTCATCATTAGTTCAACATAAACCCTACTTAAAAGTATATCATCTTTCAATATTATCACACAAATTCAAAATTCAAAAATATCAAAATCACTAAGAAAGGGACATAATTGACTTACCAATTTAACTTCCAAGCTTTCAAACCCTAATTTCTCCTTTTTCTTTTCTTTTCTTCTTTCTTTCTTTCTATTTCGTTTCTTCTCTACTTCTTTTTCTTGTTTTTCTTTCTTTTATTTATTCTTTTATTTATTTTATTTCTTTCATTTACTAAATTAATAATTAATTATAAAATATCTAATTAATACAAATAAAAATCTACATGTGTATTCATACACACATATACACATGTAATATTTCATCATCATACATTTGTCATTATCTCAATTAATTGATAATAATAATAATAATAATAATAAGTAAATATCTTTTACTTAATTTATAAGTAAATTTATATATTATATACAATTGTACTAATAATTTAAATACACATGTATTTATTTTCTAACTTACACATGTCGCTAATTTAGTTTAATTACTAATTTAATCCTTTATCCTTTCTCTATTCTATGATTAAGCTTTTATGCTCTACTCAATTTAATACTTTCTACTAATTACTTCTAATTAAAAATAAATTCACCTAATTAAAATCTAATTCAACTCACAACTAACTTCGTAAATATTTTATTTTATTTATAAATATTTACGAACTCATTTTCCTAAGACTGAAGCCTTAAACTCACTTTTCCTGTGCCCGTAAAATATGGGTCGTTACAGAATCCCTGTACGTATAAGGGGTATGTTGTTTTGTACATGTACCGTGAAGGATTTTGAAATGTGGTAAAATTCTGAGTATTTAAAGAGTGTGGGGATGTTGTGGCCGATTTTTAGGAGGATAATGAGGGTGATTTCGATTGTTAAGGGATTTTGAGGAGAATTTTGAGGAGACGTTTAAGGGGAGTGTTTAGAGGTTGTGCCGAATGAGAGTTCTTTTCTAAAAAAAATTAGCTAGGCATTTGTCTCCTCTCAAACTTTCTTTTAGTGCCGAATTTTTGTTAGATGTTTCTGTTGCATCTTTTATTTCTTTCAACATTGCTGCTGATTTGCTACTTCCTGTCCCTACTGATTCATTTTCTTTTGTTAATTTACTCACCTCAGTCTCTCTTTTCCCCAAAAACCTTTGCCGAATTCTTATTCTTTCTCCACGCTAACTTTTCGGTTTCTCTTTGAAAAGGGAGAAATTGGCATTGGTTCCTTAGCCGAATTCTTGACTCCCTCTTATTCTCCCTTTCTCGTCTACTTCTTCCTTAATTAGTTACTCTTGTTTAATGTGGGCTACTTTCGGTTGGTAAGTCTTTTGGTAAGAGAGGGGGGATTTATGCCCCAATTGATTTGGGGAAGTTTTATTTGTTAAATTGTGTTAAGTTCCTAACCCTCCGTTGTGTCAAATTTTGATTGACAGCATCAAATCGCTTCAAAATTGGTTTACCTGCAGAATCGTAGGCTATATCTTTTTGGAACAGTGGGGGTAAGCAACATAAATGAAGTTCGATTGTTGTTGTTTTAATGGTATTGGTTCTAAGCGTGACTAATGGACATGGAATTGCCTTTTGTTTTAGATGTGATTTATCTTAGGAGCGTTGAGTACCAAAAATTGTATCAGGTGTATAAACACGACTCTGAAATCGAGAATCAACGAAAAGTTGAAAAACGTGGTTTTCAATGCCACAAGGCCATACGATCGCTTGTGTGGTAGGCTGTGTAACCGAATACGTGCATGTGATCAATGAGGCTGGCCATGTGCGATTCGTGGGTTGGGCCGAATTGGGCCGTGTGGGCCCCATACTAGTGAAATACACGGGCATGTGGAATATCTGAACCAGGCTATGTGATCCACACGGCCAAGGTTGCACGAGTCGCCCGAGACGACTATGAACCTACTATTGGGTCGGTAAGCTTTACCTAGACTCTTAATTGTATGAAACAACTGATTAACTATTGTATGAATATATGTTATCGAGCATGATATTATTACACTGAACTGAAAATTATATGTACTGTTACTGTGAGATAACATGTCATTTATGTATGTTGCATTTCATGGGGATGGGTTTATATTGATCTGAGGAAGTGTACTGAAAGGCTTTGAGCCTAACTTACTTGTAGCCCAGTTGCATATTACTGTATAGTGCCGCGTTCGGTATTTCTTGAAGTGTAGGGATGGGTGGGTTGATTATATCCCCATATAGAGTGTAGGGCTGAACGAAGATGGAGTGTAGAGGCTGGCTGGGTAGGACTTATATACTGCATAATTTTTTACTATACTGATTATTAATACTGTAATGGGACAAGGCCTAAAAGCACGACTGCTTCTGTACAGATATGGGCTAAAGCCCAAACTGATACTGTCACTGATACTGAAAAAGGGCTTGGGACCAGACTGTGATAGCTTTTTGTCTGTTTGCTTTATATGGGATTACACACTGAGTTTTCGTAAACTCACCCTTCTGATTTGACTATACAGGAAATCCCCCAGTCATAGGCGAATTGATGCAGCGGAGGACTCATAAAATAATGTAAAGAGTTTATATAGAAATGAGAATAACTTTGTGATAATGAATTATGTTTTGAAAACGAATGACACGTCCGAACATTAACATAAATAATGTAAAAAGGTTATATAAAAATGAGGTTTTTGGACGACAACTCACTTTTTCGAAAAACACTACCATGTCACATCGCCAGATTCGGCCATAACGTCTGGGCCAGGTTAGGGGTGTTACATCCATTATAAATATCCTTTAAAACCAATGGATTAACCATCGCAAGATATTAATATATTAGCTCTTCTAGAGCTTTCGACTAATTTTATACTATCAAATATTAGAATAATATTTGTTTGTTTTAGTACCAAATATGATAAATACTTTCTATCTATAATGATAGAATTTATTACTACATTCTCATATCATTCCTTAAAGAATATTAACAGAAACAAAATATTTAGGCATATGCCACATATGTGGCCAATAATCCTTCATATCACATTGATAACATAAGTTATCTTTAACCTTTAAAGAGTTATCTTGAGAACTCTCATTGTTCTCTCATTTATTAGTATGTTCCCACTTTTAGTGGTCCATGATTATATCTTTTATTTTCTTTATGTTTGCATACACTTTAGGGGATGCAATAAATCTAGTAGTTTAGACTTCTAAACGCCTCTATTGATTCTTTATTTTATAATCACCATCGGAAAACATGCGTGGATTTCAAATCAAAATCTATCTATTCATGTTGTCATGATTAGTCTCTAATCACATCCTCAATTACCACAACAATCATGATCTCTATATTTTCATTTTTCATAATTGTTATGTATTGTTACATTCACTTCAGGGAATGAAGCAAAACTAGTGGGAAGAATTTCATAGTTTTTCATTATTAATTTATTATTTTGCTTAGCCATTAGAAGGTATGAGATCATTCGAAAATACTGTTAAAGTCATTTTCACAATATTGCTACCGTAGGAGCACATTAGATATTTCAATTATATAGTGTAATGTATTCCTTCGGAGAATATATATATATATAATACAAATACATGAGTATCTCATGTTATTTATATATATGGTTTTAATGTAAAGCACATTAAGGTTTTATTCAAAATATATCTTCTTGATCTGAAAAATAATATCATATTTTATAAATTTTTGCATCACAATAAGCTAAAATATAAGATCTTAAAGAGCTTTTTATAGTTTGATGCAATAGTAGCTCTTCAGGAGCATATAATCATTTTATTGTATAATTTTAATGAATGCTTAATTTCTTTTAAATAAAATCTTATTTATTCATATAACAATAAAATGAATAGATATAAATAAAACATATATTAAACGTAACAAATAATAAATTCATGTCACTAATAAATCATTGTGGTAAGATAATAAATATTTTATATGTCATACCACAACAAAATACAAAATATTATAATGTCAAATCCTCCACCTCTTATGATATATTTCATCTCAAATTTTATAATGATATGAAATTATCACAGACAGGATGAATATCCCAAAATTCATGACAAGTATTTTTACTCATATTCCGCAATAATCATATATCTTAATCAAAATAAAATTAAACCAATCAATTCTATTAAAAATGAAAAAAAAAATATTTATCTCCACATAAAAATCTCAATAACTAAATGCATGAAGGGTTTTATAAATTCGTAGAGATAATGATAGTGGATTATATAAATTGAACTTTTTAATAGAAATCAAATCAAATTTCAAAAGAAGTTGATTAGATTGACTTACGTTACCATAGATGAGAAGTAATGATTATAAACATCCTTTGTAATGAAGAAAAAGAGATCATCACCAAGCAAATATCAAAAGTAAACTTTGAGAGTGAATCTTACTTCTCGATTTCATATAGATAACGATATCAAATCTTTCACCATCCTTAAGAACAAAAAGTAAAATAAATTAATCAAAACAATGATAACGTATAATGAGAGAAAAATAAAAAATAATAATCAGATATGAAATATTAAATAAAAAAAACTTCCTATAAAAACTTTGCATCTTGCCGTCAAAGATATTGAAAATCATGAAGGTTAAATTTGATCGACGAACTATCACTTTGAGCAAGATCGTGCTGATAACGTGTTATAAAATAAAGAGAGATGAAAAGAATAAAGAATAAATAAAATATGAAAGCAATAGAGAATGTACTTTATTGATTAAAGGGATGTTCACAATGCTTCATCAGAGTCTCTATTTATAGGCATAAGAAATATAAAAGAAGTTGAGATCTAATTCTAATAACTATTAGAATTTAAAGTACATTAAAACTTTATCTTGATCATGATAGACATTCACTTAATAAGATATTCATAACAATTTAAATATATTAGCAAAAAATAAATATTAACTAGTACAATTATTTTTACTTTTACCTAAAAACTTCTCATTGGCAAGATATTATGGAATTAATTACAAACTTAAATTAATGCGTTTTATTTTAATTTAAAATGCGAGAAATGTTTGAAGAGTTTTAGCTAATCCCACAAGTTAGAGTTTTAGAAATGGATGAATAAAATCATTAGTAAAATTTATGAGATGAACACCTTTGGCTTTTCTTATGGCTCAAACGCTGCCTATTCTCTGCAATAACCCCAAATCACAAACAAACAATCCAATGCAAGCCTTACTAAGTTCTCTGCATGATTGGTAATTGAAACCATTAAGTCTCAAACATAGTTTAATTAGCCCCAATATTGTTTATGTTATTGAAGTTGTCACCATTGAATCAGCCGGCTGGATTGTTTGGTAGTATCTTCCCCAATCAAGCCAAAAGCTCTCTTTGTTAATGGCTCAAATGATGTTATATAACACTACGGACTACTGAGTTCTCCATCTAGGTTCTGCAGATGCAATGGCGCCTAAGAGCAGAAGCTACCAAATTTCTGCAACCCCTGTTACAGTCTTTGGACATTTGTTGTTTATAGCAGTGACAACCCTTGTGATAGTTTGGCTTCTCAAGTTCCGGGAAGGCCTTGCTTTTGAATCTGCTAATAAGTTAAAGATTTTCAATGTGAGTTCATTTGCGTTGAGAATCCCTTCTCTTTCTTCAGAAACTGCTTCATATCTTTGTTTCTATATGATCTGTGGAGGACCTATTGTTCTTGCATGGATCAGTTTGCTTCTATGCCTACATTTTAATCTCTTTCAGCTCCCCCCCATCTCATTTGCAGCTTCATCCACTTCTAATGGTGATCGGATTCATATTAATAGCTGGAGAAGGTAAGTAGTAATTGTCAGTGGCTTTTCATGTATATTAACATAATTAATTCAAACATCATGTCTATGTTGCTCTATTCTTTCATTTTCTTGAATGTCTAATGTCCCGTACGATATATTTCCAGATTATATATTAGAGTATTATTGAAGACCACCAAATATATGAAAAACTTTTGATGAATTTTATTGAAATAAGGAAATCTGATTGAAAAGTGATGTGCATTATTGTTATGGAACACTCTAAAAGCATTTTAACTGAACATATATATAAAACAGCAATCATGGCATATAAGTCAACCCCAAGTAGAAGAGACATAAAAGTGCAAAAGGCTGTCCACCTAACATTGCAAACCATAGCTCTTGGTTGTGGGATCTTTGGGATTGTTGTAATCTTCAAGTTCCATGATGAGACCAACATGCCCGACATGGTTACCTTACATTCTTGGCTAGGCATGATTGCCATATGCTTATTTGGTTTACAGGTACCTAAAATTTTAATCAATTTCTTTCCAAATATATCAGTTAGGAATTTAAAACAAAAACATCCCAATCTGGTATTGCAGTATTTGCTAGGATTCTTCTCGTATGTGTTCCCAGGTGCAGAATCATATTCAAGAGCAGCCTATCTGCCATGGCACACTTTTGGTGGCTTACTTATCTTCTTCTTAGCAATATGCACAGCTGAGATGGGATTGCTTCAAAAGTTCCTTTCGTTATTCCTAACTCGCTCCCAAGAAGCTCTCATTGTCAACTTTATAGGATTGTTGCTTTTCCTATTTGCAGTTGCTGTTGCCCTCACTGTTGTTCTCCCCAGATATTAGTCATGGAATCTTAGTTGCTGCTTGTGCAAATATCTTTAATTTCTTTACTTTCAAATTATTGGACAATTTTATGAAGAAAATCCATGAAAATTCTTTATTGCTAGGACTCCTCAAAACTTTTTCCATTTTCTTTCTTCCTTTCGCATACCTAATAATCATTTTTGGATTTAAAAAAAAATAATAACAATAATTCTTTAACTTTTTTTATTTTTCAAAGATAAAAAGTCTAAACTAAATTAAATGTTGATTTCATTAATGACACCGTGTCACATTAGTCCCTGCAAAGTGAGCCATGCAAATCGACATCTTCAAGTCTATAATTTTGGGGGTTTATTTATGAAATCAGCTTCAACAAATAAGCGAAAGTTTATGCAGGTAACGAAAGTTTTTGCAGGTAAAAGAATTATAGAAACCATTAAGATTATGTTTTAATTATTTCATTTAAAAAATAGAAAAAATTAGTTTTTATACATTAAATCAAAAAATGAATTGGTTATTTCTATTAAAAAATTCGTCCATTTACATTATTAAAAAACTTAAGTGGAAAATGAAATATCCAAAAGTGATACGTGATGTATCACATATACCTTATGCTAATTATATGAACCAATTTTTAATAGTAGAAATAAATGTAATTTTTAATAGAATGATCGATTTACTCTTTTATTTAACATATAAAAATTAATTTATTCATTTTTTTAAATAGAGAAACAAAATGCAATCTAATTCGATTTTTAATACATTACTTTAACTTGACGTTGGATTGCTTGGATTCCTTGGCTTACAATTAGCACAAGTGGGCTAATATTGGCTTTGTCCCATTAATACATCTAGTTAGCACAAGCAGGCTAATATTGCATTGTTTTATCCTTAAGATTATTGGCATATTCTATTGGGTATTAACGTTTTAAATTAATTATAATTTGTCTATTCAATTAGGTTTCTTTTGACCTTCAATTAGATGACTTTTTGCTTTTCAAGATTTTCCCATATAGACTTAGTCATCTATATCATATTATTCGTAATCTTAAAATCCATGCTGTTTCCTTAAATTTTATTTTCTTTAACCTTAATTATGATAATAAATAATGAAGATTTATTTAAAGCAGTGATTGAAAACTCTTGTTTAAAGTTTAAATCTTATATATTTTTTATTTTAATATTGTAATGATAAAAAATTTATCATCTTAAATCACATCTTAAAAGAAAAAATAAAAAAAAATAATTAAAAATAAGTGATGCTTAAGAACCCAGGAACTTATTATTGCTTAGTCCACTTTCAACAGTGTTTTTTTGGGGGGGGGGAATTAAGTGTCTAATTAATCTTGTCATGATGTGTTCTATAAAATCAAAGAATCTATTCTTGGTAGATTAAAAAGATCTTGTCGACAGAACATATATCTTCTTCTGTCGTATCCTCATTTCTTTCAATTCAGCACTGTTTTTTTTTTCTCTCCCTTCAACTACTAATGTCTATAAATGATTTGATGCTGTGGATTCAATTTTGTTAATAATTTGTTTTTAACTATTTTTGGCTTGTCTCAATTGTCCTCACATTTTCAACTAATAATTTGTTTATCTTTTGATAATTATATATAATTATTTTAACAAATAAATTATAAATGAATCAAAGTTATTGAAGTTTAGTCAACGAATTACTAGAATAATACTCATGTTGAAGCTTTTTGTATTTGACTTGAATACTTCTTACATAATTACATTTAACATCTTTAACTTTTTTTTAAAGGAGTTACGAGTATAAACAATAAGTTCATATAGAGTATATGGGGTTAACTAAAGAAATATGCTGATTTTTTTTAAAAATATAAGTATTTAGGTTATTTTTTATATTTATTGGGATATACTATTTTCAGAAGAGAGAAATGAAAACATGTCATTTTCACTTTGTTAAAATTTATTTTTCTCTTGCGGTTAGAAATCAAAAGTTTATAGGTTTATTTTGTCTGTGTTTGAGATATACATTTTGTAGTTTTAAGGTATGTTTGAATTTATAGTGATGCTGTGGAGTGCGGTGACCTAAAAATTTCACATTCTGTGCGAGATGAAGCTATCTCTCGAAAAGTTGGGATTACATTGCAACTCAAGGCCCCAGTTGACGCTGATTAAATGGTCACAAGTTGAAGTGTATCTAGGGCTTTAAGTTTACAAATGTTATGTTGCCAAGGGATGAAGTATAATTGGGGGTCCATTTAACATCCCAAAATAGGGCCTAATCGGAACAGTAATTTTGAGACCACAAATCTGACGTTGAAATAATTATTTTATGATTATTATGAGGTCTAGAATATGAATATATGCATGTGTTAAAGTTTCATGAAGAAATTCTATGAGTAAGGTGTCCAATTGGAAAATAAAGACCAAATTGAATAAATTGTAAAACTTGGATCCTAGAAGTAATTTTTATGAAATTGCTTTAGATTATTAATTAGAAGGTCTTAAAGAGCAATTTTCCCAATTTCTAAGTTTTTGGACAAAAATGGACATGTATGGATAAAATTTTAAAGAAAGGGCTTAAAGATATTTTGGTCATTTGGCTAATTAATGAAATAAAAAGGAAAATGAAGGCAAAAATCAGCCATTTCTCAAGCCCTCCATAGCTAGGGTTTTCAACATTTTCAAGCTCAATAGTAAGTGCTCCCAAGCCCCGTTTTTAATGTTCTTTGTATTTTTAAAATCCCGGTAGCTTACTCTCTCCATTTCTACCCATATTTTGAGTTAGGGTTCATGTTTGCAAAATGACCCATGTGTGACATGTTTATTTCTTGATGTTTATGGAGGAATATGAAAGTTGTATGTGTGTTAAACATCTTTTTTCTAAATTTTCATGAAAAACCCTTAAAAGGACCTTTTTGCAAAAGGTGTAAAATATGTGGTAGAAATGTGAAATAATGGAAAGATGTGGGCTTCCATAAGAGTGAAAAACATTCGGCTAGGCTTGGGTAAGGTGGAAATTGCATGTATTTCATTATACGAGCCTAGGGACTAAATTGTAAAAATGTGAAAGGTTAGGGGTAAAACGGTTATTTTGTCCGGGGTTGAAATTTAGACTCGAAAAGAATACTGTGAGGTATTGATGATTCATTTTTATTATATAGACCCCGAGGAAAAAATTCCGGAGGTCGATCGAGGAAAACGAAAGGTTTCAGAATAATCGAGACGCAAAACCGAAAAGGATACCAGGTAAGTTCGAATAACTTTAAGTAAACTATTAATATGCCTAATTACATGTGTTATGAATGCATGATATTTATTTATAATAATGGTATGAAAATCCATGAAATATGTCAATAATAACGATATGATGATAAATGCCCCGGTTGAGGATTAAAAGGGAAATTCGATGGTTAAACCATGGCTTACATGACTAGAGATCCTGCATGTGTTGCAGAAAAAGATTTAGCCCAGACGGGTAAACCGTTGATCTCAAATGTAGAAAGGATCTAGCCTGGACGGGTGTTCCTTGAGTGATCGAGCCTCCCGAAGAATATGTGTGCATTAAGGATTTAGCCCGGACCGGTAATCCGATTAGGGTCTGAATTTAGCCTGGACTGGTAATTCAGATTTGAACTCATTGAGGGTTTTTGTCGCTATAAGGGATTTAGCCTGGACTGGTAATCCCGACATCACCTTATGAGTTTACATTATGGGGAATTTAGCCTGGACTGGTAATCCCTCTGTAAGATGTGAGGTTCGCGGGAGTGCATACACGAGATGATCGCTCTTATGATTTAACGGTAATTGGATAATCCATCGAGATTTTCGAGAAACTCAACGGGATTAACATGAGACATAAAAATGAAAATGTTGAATGATGAGCTCATCTAAGACAAATTACATGGTGTATTGTTATGGGACTAACTTGTTGATTGAGTGCATGTGATAGGGAAATTATTTCATGCTTGTTGGTCTTATTACTTAATATGGATGTATGCTAATAAATCTGTAAGTTTACTTTCCAGTTATTCGGGTTTACTAAGCATGTAAATGCTTACCTCTCTATTTTCCTTGTCTTACAGAGCTTGTGGGCTCGCGAAGATTGGAAGACGGTTGGAGAATCAACACACTATCATCTTGTCTAGTTTTGGTATATAGATACTATTATTTTGTTAAATGGCATGTATAGGGCTTTTGTTTATTATGTAATATGTGTCATTTAATTAGCCAATATGAAGCCTTGTAAGGTATACATGTCCACATGCATATGGCCATGAGATTTGGCTCATTTTGTTATAAGGTATGACCTACAAAGTTATGCATATTTGTATTCAAATGTTATTGTGATGAATGAACATGGCGTATCGCAAGTAGATACACTTGTATTGTGACCAAATCACATAGGATGGCTCGACCATAATTGGCAATGAGTTATATTAATGAGCTAATCTTGAATGTGTTTTAAAGCATTGACATCCTTGATACAAGAGAAATAACTTAGCATGTGTAAAAAACCGATGAAATGAGGTTTACATGCAATGAGGTTTATTAAGGTCACTTAAGTGTATAATCAGGCCTTGTTATGTATTATGAAAGCCTATAAGTGAAAACGGATGTTAGAGGGTGACCAAAAGCTTGGAAAATAGCCTAACAAGGTCTACACGGGTAGACACATGGGTGCGTGTCTAGGCGGTGTGTGACACACGGACCACCCCATGGGCATATGGTATGGCCGTATGTCCCCTGCACCTAAAATTTTAAGTCAGAATGCATGGTAGTAAACACACGGGTAGAGACACGACCGTGTGTCTCAACCGTGTGGAGGGCACGGCTTAACACACGGGCGTGTGTCTTAGCCGTGTGCCCCTAAATGCATGCTAACGTCATAAACAGAATGCTCGAGTTTTTGAATACGGGCGACCACACGGGCGTGTCTAGGCTGTGTGAAGGACACGGGCTAGAGACACGGGAGTGTCCTTGATCGTGTGAAAACCCCTGTAGGTTCGAAGTAGAAAATAAATTCAATTAATTACACATGGGTAAGGAACACGAGCGTGTCCCAAAGCACATGGGCGTGTGCTATGTCTCCACACGGGCGTGTGAGAAACTAACCTAGGATTTTCCTTGAAATTTTCCCTAAGTCCTGGTTTGGTCTTGGACCCTTTTTAATGTATGACTTGGGCCTTGTAGGCCCATATCAACGACTCCAAGATATTATTGGATTGGTTTCAAACTGGAACGAAATTTTATAACCCGTATTTCCCAAAAATGTTCGAGTACATGCTTGGTAACGCCTCGTACTTGATCCCGATCTCTGGTACGGGTAAGGGGTGTTACAGTTCAATTGATAGTGGTTATACGAACATGAAAACGAGTTTCACCTTATCAGAGGAGGATGTTTTATAAAACCCATATAAAAGTCTAAGATCATAGTCATAGCGAAAAACATAGGGGCCTTCTAGTATAATCAAGTAATTCTTTTTATTTGTCTCCACCAAAGGTGGTGAGCTCTTTACTATAACCTGTGACAGAGTTGGCGACAACAAGGTTTCCAACAGGGAAGAGTTGTTGTGCTGTGTAAAAAAGATGAAATGCGAATCAGGTTGACAGCAGTTGCTTGGTGAAACACAAATTGGGCCGGCATTGACAACTGGTGTCGACTCGATTTGTGTTTCACCAAGCAACTGCAATTAGCTCGATTTGCATTTCATCTTTTCTGCACCGCACAACAACTCCTCCTCATTGGAAACCTTGTTGTCGCCAACTCTATCACAAGTTATAGTAAAGAGCTTATCGCATTTGGTGGAGAAAACGAGTTAGTTGAGTATACTAAAAGGCCCTTATGCTTTTCGCTATGACTATGATCTTAGACTTCTATTTGGGTTTTGTAAAGCATCCTACTTTGATGGGGTGAAACCCATTGTCGTGCTCGCATAACCCCTGTTAACTAGAGCTCTAATTATATTTCATCCCTTGAAAGCATAACCTTCGTAAACTTGAAGCTCTAGATACACTTCAACTTGTGACCGTTTAATCAACGTCACTTGGGACCTTGAGTTGTAATGCGATTCTGACTTCTCAAGTGATGGCTTCATCCTTACATAATAGGTGAAAATTTTAGGTCACTGAGCTCCACGACATCACCATGAACCTAAACACACCTTAAAACTATGACTATGTCTCCCTCAAAGAAAAAGAGAAATAAATATTTAAACCCGAAAATTTCAACATGCAAGAAAAATAAAAAGCAATTTAAAAGAGTCGATAGGTGAGAGAGATGATAGAGTAGGGGGATGAAAACTCCCATTTATATAAGTGAGGGGGCGAGGAGAAAAAAAAATCACGTTTTCAATTTTATCTGGGATTCCAAGATAAAATTGTAGAACATGCTTAATATGATTTTTCTCCTTGCTGAAAACACCTTCTGCGATGAGTGTTTTCTCCCCCACCATTTTCAACTTTAGACACTGCAACCGGGGGACCCCGAAATAAAATTGTAGAATATGACTTTTTTGCCTTGTCAGTGATGGAATATGAATGAAAGTTTGTTAGACTTAGTTGCTATGTAAAGGATATGTTTCAGACTGAGAAAACCTTATGTGTGAAGTTCAAATGGAGCTTAAGGGATGAAATTTGCGCCCTAGTGGTGGCATTGAAATGTCAAAGTTTAGCAGGCTAAAGCCCATATAATGGAGATGATAGTTTAAGAAAAGAATGGAGCGCATGACAGGAAAAGATTGAAACATTGATTTTCTAGTCCATTACCTTATTTGAATTTTAAGAACCTGAAAGATAGAAACTTCTCGGCATCAAGGAGGGATTCATAGTTTGTGAGTTTCAGACGTGATAGAGGTGGTCGACAAGCTACCTCGATGGTGAGTACAGGCTGGTCCAAGATGATGAGGAATTATGTCTGCGAGCACTGTGGGAGAAATTACAGAGGAGAATGCTAGAAATATACCAAAACTTGTTTTGGATATAAGCGTTTGGACCATCAGCTTAGAAATTGTCCTTCCAAGGCTGAAGTAAGTTTAGAACAATCTATATGTGGGCCCCAAAATATTTAGCAAGAAGAAAGATCGAGAATGACAAGAAAATCAGGATCAACTTAAGGTGTTTCAAAAAAGAGCTATACCAAACCTAGCTCTGGAGTGTCCGTTAAAGCATATGTGATGAAGGCCAAAGAAGATGTTGACTTACCAGAGGTTATAACGGGTAAATTTTATTTTCTTGGAAGCAACATTCATACATTAATAGACCAGGGTCAAACCATTCATACATCTCCACTAAATTCATAAAAGGTATGAGTCTTGAAGTTGTTTATTCTGAGACAAATGTATTAGTGGCCAACCCTCTTAGTCAAAGTACGATGGTTAATAGAGTGATTAAAAAATATCCGTTGGTTTTTAGTGAGCACACCTTTTTGGTGGACTTGCTGTTATTAAGCTTTCATGAGTTTGATACTATTCTCAGAATAAATTGGTTGACCAGACATAGCGCAGTAGTTGACTACTGAGCTAGAGGTGTACGTCTGTTAACTAAAAGAAGGCAAAGAAGTGTTGTTTCATAGTGCTCAAACCAATTTGGCAAGTAGAATAATTTCCATAGTCTCCGTCAGAAAGTTAATGGTTAAGGGCATAGACGCCTATTTGGCGTACATTATGGATTTGCCTGAGTCAAGAATGGATATCAGCCAAGTTCTAATTGTAAAAGAGTTTTTTGATATGTTTTCGGGAGAACTTCCAGGTCTGCCGCTAGATAAAGAAGTAGAATTTTTGATTGAGTTAGAGCTTGATATTGTGCTCATATCCTGTGCCTCTTATAAAATGATGTTATTGGAACTGAAGGAATTAAAGACACAACTAAAAGATTTGTTGGACAAGAGATTTATTCGACCAAGTGTTTCACCTTAGGGTGCGCCAATCTTATTTGTAAAGAAGAAAGATGACGCTCTCTGCCTATGCATTAATTACCACCAACTAAATAAAGTGATTGTGAAAAATAAGTATCCACTACCTCGAATAGAAGATTTACTTGACTAGTTAAGTGGAGCTATAATCTTCTCTAAAATTGATCTACGTTCTGGCTACTATCAGGTGAAGATCAGAGGTGATGGTGTTCCGAAAATTGCATTTTGTTCACAGTATGGACATTATGAGTTTTGATGATGCCATTTGGATTAACAAATGCGTTAACGATATTTATGGATTAACAAACAGGATTTTTCAGCCCTACTTGGATTAGTTTGTAGTAGCCTTTATCGATGCTCTTTTAGTATGCTCTAAAAGTGTGGCTGATTATGAGGAACATCTAAAGATTGTGTTAAGAACTTTGCGCGAGAATAAGTTGTACACCAAATACAACAAATGCAAATTTTGGCTGAGAGAAGTTCATTTTCTTGGTCATGTTATTTCTGCTGAAGGTATCAAGGTAGACCTTAATAAAGTTAAAGTTTTGCTTGATTGGAATCTACCAAAGAACGCCACTGAGGTACGTAGCTTCTTGGGTTTGGAGGTTTACTACAGGAAATTCGTAAAAGGGTTTGCCATGTTGGACACACCACTTATGCATTTGTTAAAAAAGGAGGAAATGTTCGAATGGACAAAAGTGTGTTAGAAAAGTTTTGATAAATTGAAAGTTGTTCTAATCAAGGCTCCAATATTAGCCCAACTAGAATTTGGCGTGGAGTATACTATGTACTCTGACGCATTCTTTAATGGGCTAGGATGTGTACTTATACAAAGAGGAAATGTTGTGGCATATGCATCTCACCAACTCAAGCTGAATGAAAAAAATTATCCAAATCATGACTTAGATCTTATAGCGGTAGTGCTGACACTAAAGATATGGATACACTACCTTTATGGGGAGAAGTGTCGTATGTTTTCAGACTATAAGCGCTTAAGGTATTTGATGATGTAGAAGGATTTAAATCTACACCAATGACGTTGGATGGAGCTTCTGAAAGATTATGGTTTGGTAATTAAATACCATTCTGGAAAGGCTAACGTGGTAGTAGATGATCTAAGAAGGAAAATTGTGGCAATTTTGGCATCTCTTCGAGCTAATTTTTGTTTGGAAAATTGTGGGTTACTCTTTGTAGAATTGACTGTTCGACCTACATTTCTTTCCTAGATTTTAGAAGAATGGTTAGAGGATGCGCAATGTGATGCATACAAGCAGCGTATGACATCTAGTGAAGTGATAAATTTTAGTCTAGGGAAAGATGGTTGGTTCACGACAGAATGTGCAAGTATACATAGTCGTTATCAAGTAATAAATGAGTAAAAAGAATATTGTCTCCATGAGACTGTATCATTAATCAACAATTTTAAAATTAATATTTTACAAGTTGCTTAAGCAAATAAAATATTTGAAGGTGATGGATGTTCTAATTTAATTAACAACTAATATGAAAATGAGATAAAATAAAATGCAATGAATGTTTAGCAGCAATTCACAAGATATAACAACAATGACATGGATAAGCTAAAATAATTACAACTCTTGATTAATTCATTCTTTATCATGATTAACAATGTTCCGAAAAAATTCTATGGCAACTCGATTAGTTATGCACTTGGAATCTGAAATCATAAGCTCTTTCGAGATCTTAGATTTATCTCTTAGAAAAACATGCATATTTCTATGTCGATATTTAACTAAGGATTCTTTAGAATTTATGCAAAGTAATAGGGCCAGGTCAGGTTTGCAACAATTTAATCACATAAATCTAAAGTTATGCAAGTTAATAGTGTTCTTTTGAAATTATTAAGAACCTTTAATTTATTCTTGTTCGAATATAAATTAAGCATGCATCTTCCAATTATTACACCCATTAATCACCTTCTGATTTGAATTAAGCGATTAATTCTAATGCAGTCAAACATATCTTAATGCATGAACAACATGAATTATTTTAATTGGAAGCATAAATAATTGAGGCACAGAGAAATTTAAACATGAATTGAACAAACCGAATCAAGACATTGCAAGCATTCTAGCTGAAACAATTTAATTCATTATTAGTAATGAAAAGCAATCAAATAATTTGCAAACAAGTTTACAAACTAAGAAAAACTTAAAGAGAAAGGAAGAAAAAACTCTTAGATGGATTCGATGATTTTTTGAGAACTATTTGAGGTGGCTTCCTTCGAATTTTTTCATTCTCCGATGCAAATTACTCCTCAATGTAATTGGCCAAGAGAGCTTTTCTTTCAAGAACTGCTTACTAGGGGAACTCTCAAAGAGAGGATGGGAAAAATGAAGGGAAATGGAAGGCTTTAGGCATAGAAGAGAAAGAAGAATGAAGAGAATGTGTTGAATGAATAATGAGTGATAGGTGAATGAGAGGTAGTATTTATACATGAGGGATGGCCTGAGAGTTTTCTAAAAATATCATGAGCATCCCTTACAAATATCTCATGCATGGACGACCATATTTCATTTAAAGGGGTTGATTTTTTCATGATTCAAGCTTGATATAAGGCATGGGTTGGAAGACAACTATGAGGTTTCATTGGGGTTGACTTGTGATTTTTTTACATATATAAGCCCTAAATTTAATTTTTCCAAATTTGGTTGGGTTGCTCTACCAAGTCATTGCCAAATTTGGGCTTCTTTCCCCCTTAATGGATGGTTTGGGCTCGAATGTGAAAGGTAGACTTGTTCTTTTTAGCAACCCACTTCCAAGCTAGGCAAAAAAAAAACTTCTTTTAGCCCAATGCCTTAGCTTTATCGTCCCATGCTGATTGATATTCAACTCATGTGCATGTGTCACCCATACTAACTTTCAACATTGAACAAGTCAATGTACCAAGCTGTAACAATTGTAGCACAAATTATGAAAATTTCAAAATACAGTAACATAAAGTATAATTAAGTGAAATCAGTACCTAATTACTCAAAAATTTTAATATTACTTTAATTATGACAAGATTCACAATATGTACTAAAAACACATAGTTAGCTATCAAAATACTCGAGATTTGTATAAATTCTAAGTAAAAAAGTGCTCTAAAAGCTATACAATCTAGAGTTATCACACCCCAAACTTAATCCATTGCTCATCCTAAGTAATGTTTCAAGCAAGTAAAATATTTCAACAGGGTAATCAATTCTTCACATAATCATGCATTAACAAATTTATGCCCACAAACCCTTCTTGCTAATAAGTTGCTCACATGCAAATATAATTCCAAAATTTTAAATGAAGGAAAATAAGATGTTAGTAATAATCATAATTCTCATGCTTTTCTGAGCCATATGTAAATCTTACCATTCAATTATTCTTCCTTATTTTAGTTAAGCAAAAACAATCCTAAGATTTAATAATGGTCTTCATATGTTAAGCTTAGTAATTTCTCTCCACTAATGTAGTCAGCATAATTATTAAAATCAATAGGTCTTTTGCAGGGTTGTAATGGGGTTAGGCTCAAGGTAGGGATAAAAAGAAGTGATTTTTGGACTAAATAACCTTAAACTTGTCTTGGATCTTTTATAGCACAATCTACCTTACTCATTGGGTTAACAGCCCCAAACTTAATTTTGAACTCATGCTAAATGACACTTCTCGGTATTGGATCATACCTTTATTTTTATTTTTATTTTCATGATACCTTATTCTGACTTCTTTCTCAAGATTTCTTCTCACCAAAGCAAGTAAAGTTAAAATTGGTGCAAAGTTAAGGTAAAATTTATGAAAAGAAGGAAATATGACTTATGATGTAGGTGAATCAAATAAAGTAGGCCATACAACTGAAAATAACGTTTCAAGGGTTAATTTTAAATATAGTAAGCTTGAAAGGTTCAAACGATCCAAACAAAGTGTGTTTATACCATTTTTAGATTCTTATGCCTCTTAGGATTTCGCCTCAAGAAAGTTACTAAGATAATTCTGAAGACTTAAACTTTCATGCATGACTAATTCTAAGAAAAGTAAATTTTTATGCCTCAAATTCCATAAGACTTAGAAAACACAATCATATCTTGATTAAACCAACATACTTTCAAAAAAAAAACTTAAATAGAATAAAAAAAGTATACTTTCATTTGAGCTAACTTATTAATAAAATTTTTCTCTGAGTATTAATTTATTTCAACATACTTATGTGTGAAAATTGAAAATTTTAAAAATTATGCAAGATGACCCTTACCCCCTTTAAAAAGAAGCAATGTCCTAATTGCAAAATAATAAGTAGTGAATCTGAACTGTGCACAAATGTAGGATTCTAGGGAAGAGAGGTGAGTCATGAAGACTACTTAAGTACCAAGATTTCTTTAACAAATCCAATCCTAGACATGTACATTCGCATTACCACATTACTTTGCTTTTTACTAGAGAACAAAAATAGTGGAAAGGTATCAGCTTAATTTATTCATAACTTGCAATTTATTCAATTTTATTGTGCGAAAGTAAAATACTACCAAAAGAAAAATAGAAATGTCTTAAATGAAATGCTAAGAAAAAGAAATCCCCCTTTTATTAATTTGTATCATCCCCTTTTGTCTTGTTCCTTCACCTTCTCATTCTCGTTTGAATTCCCGAACTCTTCTTGCCATGTATCTTGCACCCATGACTTGAAGATATGATTTGGAAACTTAGGAATGAAATTTGAAAAATTTTAGAGAAATTCTTAATAACATTCCTTATAGAGTCATCTCTAATTTTTACATATTTCCAATAAGCATGTTATTGGTTGTGTAGAAATTTCCACATATCTATCATAGTTGAAAATTTCAGTTTATCATTGATGTTTGAAGGAGTGGTCATTGAAATAGCCAACTCAGGATTAGCGGTTGTCTCATCTGGTTCAGCAACATTTGGTTCCTGTAACACTTTAAACCCGGTCTAGACGTTATGGCCGAATTTGGCGATGTCACATGGAATGGGATTTGAATTTGAACTTATCAAGTTAAAACCATTTCCGTTTATTAGCTTTTATCTGTCTCTTGTCAATTTCAATTTTATTTTCTTGTTAATTTGATTTGTTTAAAACATATTCCGTGGCGGAAGCTTTTAAAACCGTGATATTTAAAGAAAACTGTTCATGTTTAGGAAAAATATTGATTTAATTAAACCGAGTTTTCGTTGAGTTTTTCAGTTTAAAAGTCCATGAAAACAAATAAAACCCAAATAAAGGGAAACAGTCCAAAAGTCTCAAATTACATAAAAAATAGGAAATAAAAACCATAAATGAAATTAAAGCAGTTCAATAGACATTTGGTCACCGAGGAGTCCTTCGCTGCACCAATTCATCTAAGTCGGGGGATTACCTGTACAGATGAAACAGAAAGGGATGAGTTTACGTAAACTCAGTGTGTAATCCCCACAGAAGACATGCATACAGTCTAACAACCATTATTAGTCAAATGCAGTCTGGGGCCTAAGCCCATTACAAATTCAGATACAGTTTAAGCCTTAGCCCATTCCGTAACACCCCTTACCAGAGTCCAAGGCCGGGACTGGGCACGAGGCATTACCATACTTAACCACATACATACAATCATTTCCAAGTCACCAAGACTTGATCAAATTTAAAACTCTTTCGAACTCTGTTTAAACTCCTTAAAGTAGGCCTACAAGGCCTCAAACTTTCCTTGGAAACTATTTGGAACCAAGTCGGGTCCTTAAACCAACTAAATAAAAATGATTCTTGAAATAGGGCACACGCCCATGTGGAAGGGCAACACGCACGTGTGGTCATTATAACATGGTCATGCTGATGGCCCGTGTGACACACACGGCCTAAGCATCTAGGGACATGCCCGTGTCCCATACCCGTGTGAATTTAATTCCAAATTTGAACCTACCGGGGTTTTCACATGGCCTGACACACGTCTGCGTCCATGGCCTGTGTCCCTCACATGGCCATGACACACCCGTGTCTTAGCCTGTGTTTAGAAACTGTAACATTCTATTTCTAACGTCAGCATCAAATAAGGGGCACACGGCCAAGGCACACGCCCTTGGCCAGAGAACGTGTCGTCCTCACGGCTAAGACACACGGTCGTGCCCCTGCCCGTGTGTCTACTACCGTGCATACTGACTTGAAATTTTTACGTGCAGGGGACACTAGGCTAGACAACACGCCTATGGGGCTGGCCGTGTGTCTACCCATGTGGATGACATAGGGCTATTTACCAAGCCCTTTGCCACCCTGAATAACAAAATAACAACATTCATCATGTGAAAGATCATCATAATATGATTCCTCAATCCAACAACCACATCTAAGGCCTTTACATATTTCATATTTACTAAAACTACCAATGAATTACCTATTCATGAAGTAACTTCTTGTATTCATATAACAACTTTTAACTTTAGCCATTTCCGTGGCCTTATACAAAACAAATAAAAATGCTAAAGTAAGGCAACACATTTGGCCAATTAACAATGACACAAAATCATAAAGTCAAGGTCCTATACTTGCCATAATCAAAATAAATAGATCTAACCATACCAAGTGCTTTGATTAATAGTGTGATCAATGCCTCCGACGTCCGTTGATCCACGAGTTAATTAAGCGACACTATAAGAAAATGGAAAGAAATAAGGCAAGCATAAAGCTTAGTAAGTTGCATGCAATAAATATAACAACAAATTTACCATTCATCATCATGCTCATAGTACTTAAGTAGGCATAAGCACAACTTAATCATCACTAGCCAATACATTTCACATAGCAAATATTGAGCTCACATCTCATACATTTCTAATAGGTACCTGTACCACTCACAACATAGTTATACGTTCCTTATTTAGCTTAAACTATGACTCTTGCCGTTGAACCATTTGGAATACTACCGGATATTCATTAAGCCTCAAACATAGGGTGTAATGCCGATGCCATGTCCCAGACATGGTCTTACATTGGCTCATCCATCAAGTCGATGCCATGTCCCAGACATGGTTTTATACTGACTATTGAATTCGAAGCTGACGCCATGTCCCAGACATGGTCTTACACTGGCTCTCAATCTCCATGCTGATGCCTTGTCCCGGACATAGTCTTACACTGACACATCTCGTAGCCGATGCATGTCCCAGACATATCTTACACTGGCTTACATCTCGAGGCCGATGCATGCCCAGACATGTCTTACACTAGCTCTCGTCTCAATGCCGGTGCCATGTCCCAAACATGGTCTTACACTAGCTTTAATAATGTGGCCGATGCATGTCCCAGACATGTCTTACACTAATACACAAATAACCCGAATGTCATGGCATGAGTATCCGGTTTATTTCCTAAGGTTTAAACGAGAGTTCTACTATCTCAATATTCATCACACATAATCATTTCCACAAACAAGCAATTTATGCTATATCCATTCAAACACAGATAATAACAATGTAGTTGTATTATTTACATACAACTTACCTTGGTACTCAAAATGTGGCGACTTGTTTGGCTTAGTCCACTTGCTTCGCTATTCCCCGGTCTAGGCCCGAATTTTGTAATTCTTGATTTAGAATGATAAAAATTTATGAATTTAATGATCTTATTATTCTAGATACTCAACAATTTAAAATTACGCAAAATGACCATTTTCCCCTTAGACTTTTACAAAATGACCATTTTACCCCTAGGTCCGAAAATTAATTTTTATCATATTTTCTCACTAACCAAGCCTAGCCGATCACTTTTTATACTAAAAGCAGTCCACAATTCTCATTATTTCCCACATGTATCACTTAGTTTACAACTTATGCAAAATGATCCTTTTTAGGGTTTTCATGAGAAATCTCTTCACAAAAGTTGTTTATTTCACAATCATGATTCATTTTCTTCATAAAATTTTAGAAAAACAACATGAACACTCTCATGGTAAAACCCTAGACTTTCAACGATTTTGCAAAATAGTCCCCTCATTTGAAAGCTCATGCTACAAGGGTTCTAAAAATGCAAACGTCATCAAGAAAAATCATCAAAATCACTTACTTGTAGAGAGACTAAATGGTTGAAATTTCAAGCTTCAAAAACCACTCTAATGGTTGAATTTTCGGTGGAGAAGAAATGGTGAAAAGGGATAATATCATCTTTCTTTTATTTTATTTCTTTTTGGTCAAATAAGCCACCAAATATTTACCTAACATTTGACTACCTTAATTCTTTGTCTCATGGCTGGCCAAGCTATAATATAAGGGTCTATTTTCCCTTTAAAGACCCCAAATTTATGATATATGGCAATTTAACCCCCTTAGCTATCAAGTTAAGGCTTTTGCACTTTATGTGATTTAGTCCTTTTTCTCGATTAAGCTCACAAACGCTCAAATTAATTCACCAAAATTTTCATGCATCTGTATAAACTTGCCATCACACATAAAATAATATTAAAAATAATTTTTTTGACCTCGGGTTAGTGGTTTCAAAACTACTGTTCTGGCTAGGCCCAAAATCGGGCTGTTACAATTCTCTCCCCTTAGGAATTTTCATCCCCAAATATCTTACCAGTGAATAGGTTTGGGTATTGGTCTCTCATAGTCTCTTCAGGTTTTGATGTGGCTTCTTCGAACCCATTCTATGCCATAATACCTTAACCAGTGCTATGCTCTTATTTCTCAATTGCTTAATCTCCCAAGCCAAAATCTTAACCGACTCTTTGCCATAAGTCATATCCGGCTGAATCTTAACTTCAGTTGGCGCGATCACATGCGAAGGATCCGATCTATATAGACCTAACATGGACACATGAAACACGTCATGAAGCTTTTCCAATTTTGAGGGCAAAGCGAAATAATAGGCAACGGGTCCTACTCTCTCGGTAATCTCGCGAGGTCCTATGAAACGAGGACTTAACTTGCCCTTTCTACCGAATCTAAGGACTTTCCTCCATGGGGACACCTTCAAAAACACCTTATTGCCAACTTGAAATTCGATATCTTTTCATTTCAAATATGCATAGGATTTCTGTCTATCCGATACGGCTTTTATACAATCACGAATCACTTTAACCTTTTCTTCAGTTTCTCTGACTAAGTCGACCCTGTGAATCTGATTCTCTCTGAGCTCGGTCTAATATAAAGGCATTCGACACTTACGCCTATACAAAGCCTCATAGGGCGCCATTTTCTAACTCGACTAATAAATATTGTTGTAGGTGAATTCCACAAGCGGTAAACATTTTTCCCAACTACCTTGGAACTCGAGAACACAACACTACAACATATCTTCTAAGATCTGAATTGCTCTCTTTGACTGTCCGTCGGTTTGCGGCTGGAAAGGTGTGCTAAAATTCAACTTTGTCCCTAAAGCTTCTTGCAACTTCTTCCAAAACCTCGAGGTAAACCTCGGATCTCTATCCAAAATAATCAATAAGGGCACCTCATAAGTCTCACTATCTCCGAAACATACAAATCAACCAATTTTGCAAGGGAGTAGTTGGTATGCACCGGAATAAAATATGACGACTTGGTAAATCTATCAACCACAATCCACAAGGCATCTTTGTTCTTCGGGGTTATTGGCAAACCCGTCACCAAGTATATAGTAATCCGGTCCCACTTCTACTAAGGGACCATGATAGGTTGAGGTAAACCCAAAGGTACTTGGTGTTCAGCCTTCACTTGCTGACAAACTAGACACTTAGAAACGAACTCAGAAATGTCTCTTTTCATCCCCGACCACTAGTACATTTTCTTTAAGTTGTTATACATCTTTACACTACTAGGACGGATAGACAAGCAACCACTATGTGCCTCTCATAAAATCCTCTGAATAAGCTCATTATCCTTGGGTACACAAACTCTGTCTTGAAACATCAAGCATCCGTCGGTACTAATCCGTAAATTTGTTTCAACATTCGAATCACACTGAGTTCTCTTGGCTTGCAATTCACTGTTGTTATTCTGGGCTTCAAAAATCTCTTGCCGGAGCATCGGTCTAGCTCTCAATTTTTCCAAAATTGAGCCATCATTAGTCATAGACAACTGAGCATTCATAGCCCTCAAGGCGAACAATGATTTCCTACTCAAAGCATCGGTGACCACGTTCGCCTTTCCCGGATGGTAGTCGATAACTAACTCATAATCCTTTATCAACTCTAGCCACCTTTGTTTTCGTAGATTCAACTCCTTCTGAGTCATCAAATACTTTAGACTTTTATGGTTGGTGAATACCCGGCATCTTTCACCATACAAATGCTGTCTCCAAATCTTTAAGGCGAACACTATAGCTGCTAGCTCCAAATCGTGGGTTGGGTAATTTCTCTCATGTGGCTTTAGCTGTCTCGAGGCATAGGCTATAACATTTCCTTTATGCATGATCACACATCCTAACCCATTCAAGGATGCATGATTATACACCACAAACTCTTTTCCCGGTTCAGGTTGCACTAAAATGGGGGCTTCGGTCAATAAAGCCTTTAGTTTCTCAAAACTCTGCTGGCACTTCTCTGTCCATTCAAACTTGACATCCTTTTGTAACAACCTTGTCATTGGAGTGGCTATCATAGAGAATCCATTCACAAACCGTCTGTAGTATCCAACTAAACCCAGAAAGCTTCGAACCTCTGCCACATTCCTCGACGGTTTTCATTCAACAATAGTCGAGATCTTGCTTGGGTCAACTCTGATCCCATCACCAGACACAATGTGCCCTAGGAATCCAACCTTTTTAAGTCAAAATTCGCCTTACTAAACTTGGCGTATAACTGCTTATCTCTCAAGGTTTGTAAAACTGTCCTCAAATGCTCTGCGTGCTTACTCTCATTACGCGAATAAATCAAAATGTCATCGATAAAAATGACAAAAAAACTTATCCAAGTACAGTCAAAAAATGTGGTTCATCAAATCTATAAATACCGTAGGAGCATTTGTTAAACTGAAGGGCATAAGAAAAAACTCACAGTGCCCATACCTCGTCCTAAATGCGGTTTTTGGCACATCTTGCTCCTTAACCCTTAACTGATAGTAGTCTGACCTTAAGTCTATCTTAGAAAACACAATGGCTCCCTTCAACTAATCAAACAAATCATTAATCCTTGGCAAGGGGTACTTGTTCTTTACGGTTGCATTGTTGAGCTGTCAGTAGTCTATGTAACATCCCAAAATTGGGCCTAGTTGAAACAGTGATTTCAAGACCACAAATCTGATGTCAAAATTTTTATTTTATGATTATTATAAGGCATAGATATTAAATTAAGCATGTGTTAAAGTTTTATGAAGAAATTCTTAGTGTAAGGTGTTCAATTGGAAGTTAGAGACCAGATTGAGTAAATTGCAAAACTTAGATTTTAGAAGCAATTTGCATGAAATTGCTTTAGATTATTAATTAAAAGGTCTTAAAGAGTAATTTTCCCAATTTCTATGTTTTTAGACAAAAATGGGCATCCATGAAAAATTTTAGAAGTTTAGTAAGGAAGGGCATTTTGGTCAATTGGTAATAAAATCAATAAAAAGGGGAAATGAAGGCAAAAATTAGCCATTCTTCTCCCGCTTACTACCGAAATTCCAAGGAACACCATAGCTAGGGTTTCTTTACTTTCCAAGCTTAATAGTAAGTGACTCCTAGCCCAGTTTTTAATGCTCTTTGTATTTTTGAGATCCTTGAAACATGTTCTCTCCATTTCTACCAATATTTTAAGCTAGGGTTCATATATGAAAAGTGACCCATGTGTGACCCATGTGTGACATGTTTGTTCTTTGATGATTTATGGGGGAATATGAAAGTTATATGTGTGTTAAACATCTTTTCCTAAGTGATTTTCTTGAAACCCCTAAATGGACCTTTTTGCGAAAGGTACAAAATATGTGGTAGAAATGTGAAATAGAGGAAAATATGGGCTAGTATGAGTTTATGATACATTCGGCTAGACTTCGGTAACCAAGGAATTGTATGTATTTCATTTTACGAGCCTAGGGACTAAGTTATAAAATTTTGAAATGTTAGGGGCAAAATGCTTATTTTGCCCGGGGCTGAATTTTAGGTCTGAAATAAATAGCATGAGGTATTAATAATTTATTTTTACTAATTTAGACCCCAAGGAACCGATTTTGGAGATCGATCGTGGAAACCGAAAGGTTTCGAAATAATTGAATTATGAAACCTAAGTAATTACCAGGTAAGTTCGTGTAACTCGAATGTAAACTATCTTTAAATACATTAAAGATGATGTAAATGTATGAATTATAATAGTAATATTTATTGTAGGACAACTCATAAATTATTAATATTATGATGAAATGTCCCGATTGAGTAAAAAAGGGATGTCTGATGGATTGCTCAAAAATGGCATAATGGTATAAAGGATCTAGCCCAGACTGGTGATCTTGTAGTGATCTAGCATCCCGAAGAATATGTGTGCTTTGACGGATTTAGCCTGGACGGGTAATCCGAATAGGATCTAAATTTAGCCTGGACTAGTAATTCAGACCTGAACTCGTAGGAGTATATGTCATTGTAGGGGATTTAGCCTGGACTGTTAATCCCGACATTACACTGTGTGTTACATTGTGGGGGATTTAACCTGGACTGATAATCCCACCATAAAAGTGATGTTCACGAGAGTGCGTATTTAAAAGATCGCATGCATAATTTGATGGTAAACGAGATATCCATCGAGATTCCAAGAAATTCGGCGGGATTAAAATGTTAAATGAGAATAGACATGTTTGAATTGATGAGCTCATCTACAAAGGATGTTACATTGTACTGGCATGAGACTAACTTGATGGTTGAGTACATGTGATAGGAAATTTTGCTATGAATGTTTGGCCTGAATATCTTATATGGTTGCATGCTAAATAACTGGTAAGTTTATTTCCCGTTATCCGGACTTACTAAGCATGTTAATGCTTACCCCCTCTCTTTTTCCTTTTTTACAGAGCTCGTGGACTCGTGAAGATTGGAAGAGGATTAGAGCATTATCAACACTATCAACTTGTCTTGCGTTGGTATTTAGATACTTTATTTTGTTTCAATGGCATGTATAGGTTTTGGTTAATTTGTGATATGTGTCATTGGTTGGCCTATGTAAAGGCTTAAATATTAAATTTATTCATTTTGTATATGGCAATAAGACATGGCTCATTTTGATGTAGGCTATGACCTACTAATGGTACTTGTTTGTGGTTAAATGTTCTTGTGATGATTAAATATGGCATATTATAAATAGACATATGAAATGTGGCCAAATCACTTGGGATGGTTAGGTCATAATTGGCAATGAGTTATAACAATGAGCCAAGTCTAAATGTGTTTTTGAATGAGATGGAAATCCTAGATACAGAGAGGATAAATTAGCATGTACATAACCAATGAGATGAGGTTAACATGCAATGGACCATTTATGGTAGTACTCAGACATATTTAGGCCATGTTAAACATCATTGAGGTTCACGAATATGAGCAGTTATAGAGGGTGACCATTGGCTTAGATTTGTAACCTCCAAAAGAGTCCACACGAATAGACACACGGGCGTGTGTCTAGGTCGTGTGTGACACATAGTTAGCCCCATGGGCGTGTGGTATGGTCCTGTGTCCGCTGCACCTAAAATTTTTAGGTTAGAATGTATGGTAGTAAAAACAAGGGTAGAGACACGGCGGTGTGTCTCAATCGTGTGGAGGACACGGCCTAGCATTTGGGCGTGTGTCTTGGCCGTGTTTCCCTAAATGCATGATGATAGGCATAGGTGACAACAAAGACGTGTCTAAACCGTGTGAAGGACACGAGCCAGGGACATGGGGGTGTGCTCGGCAGTGTGAGAACTCGTGTAGGTTTGAAATGAGAAATAAATTCAATTAATTCCACATGAGTAAGGGACATGGGCGTGTTCCAAAGTACACGGGCGTGTGCATTGCCTCCACACGGGCATGTGAGGCTTAACCTAGGAAATTTTCCTAAAACTTACTTAAGTTCTCGATTTAGTCCTGGACCATTCTTAATGTATGTCTTGGGCCTCGAAGGTCCATAACAGGGACATTATGAATATGCGTGATTTGGTTTTAACTTGGAATAAAATTTTATAGCCCTAAAATTTTCCCAGAAATGTCATGTTCGTGCACAGCAATACCCTGTACCTGTCCCGGTCTCGGGTACGGGTAATGGGCGTTACATTTAGTGGTATCAGAGCTATGGATTAGTTGATTCTAGGACTAACGTAGCTTATGTCAAGTATATCTATACAAGTTATAATAGTGTGACATCTCCTAACCATTTTTAATTGTATTTGAATATAGTAAATGTCTTCCAATCAAACTCAAGATGAGTCCGAGGGAGCCGAGAGCCATGCTTTAGCTTCCGTTCAACAAGCTACTGTTAGTAGTAGTAGAATACCTGTGTCCGAAGGCCGGGAAGAGGCAAGAGCTGCCTTCTTTGAGATGATGGATGAATGGTTTGGGGATTATTTGAGAAACCACCCCAATATACCACGACCTCCTCCACCCCCTACTCGACCTGAAGGAGAAGTGCCACAAGGTGTGGTACTCGTGAGAATTGGTAAGGCCCCTGTGGACAAACATATGAAATATAGAGTCGAAGAGTTTAGGGCCACAATTGATGACGATCCGGAATGTACCGAATTTTGGCTTGAGAATACCACGAGAGTTCTAGACAAGCTGCCTTGTACTCCTGAAGAAAGTTTGAAATGTGCGGTGCTGCTATTGAAGGACATTGCATACCATTAGTGGAAGACCGTATCCTCAATAGCACCGAGAGTTTAGGAAGAAGTATATCAGCCAAAGGTTCTTGACCCAGAAGCGGAAGGAGTTCCTAGAACTAAAACAAGAAAATAGAACCGTGTCAGAATACGAAAGAGAGTTCGTGACACTAAGTCAGTATGCAAGTGAGTTGGTCCAATCAGAGGCAAAAATGTGTAAGCACTTCGAAGAAGGTTTGAATGAAGAAATTAAACTGTTAATCAGAATTCTTGAAATACGGGAGTTGGCTACGTTAGCCGATCGAGCCAAGAAGACTGAAGAACTGAATAATGAAAGAAAGCGAGTAAAGAGAGAAGCTAGAACTTCAAGTAAGAGATTTAACGGCAAAACGCGCTCCTTTCCTACTAAGAAATATAAGAGTCAACAAGTACGTGCCACTGTATCGGTGGGATATTCAGGCAAAACAAGAAGCTTTAAATGACACAACCCAAGGTTTTCCTCCCCTAAGGTAACTAGTGTGGGGAGTGTAGATGATCAAACGCCGAGATGTAAGAGCTGTAACAAGTTTCATTTCGGGGAATGTCGAATGAAGAATGGGGCATGTTTTAGATGTGGTTCCCTTGACCACTTCCTTAAAGACTACCCGGAATGAGCCGATAAAGAGGTGGATTTAGCCCCAAATTCTAATGTTCCTAATCCTCGAGGTAGACCACTACGACATTCTGGAAGTGCAAGTGGTAGTTAAACTGCTGCCAAGGATACGAATGCAAAATCAGAGGTTCGAGCCCTAGTAAGGACTTATACGATACGCGTTAGAGGGGAAGCTTCAACTTTCGATGTCATTACGGGTACATTTTCTTTTCATAATACTCATTTCATTACTTTAATTGATCCGGGATCAACCCATTCCTACATATGTATGAAATTGGTGTCTAGCATAAACATGTTTGTGGAATCAACAGAATTTGTTATTAAGGTGTCGAACCCTCTAGGCAAGTCGGTATGAGTAGATAAAGTTTGTAAGAATTTTCCTTTGATGATTCAAGGACATTGTTTTTCCAGCAAATCTTAGGCTTTTGCCATTTGACGAATTTGATGTAATACTTGGTATGGATTGGTTGACTGTCCATGATGTGATAGTAAACTACGGTAGCAAGTATATGGAATTAAAATGTTCATATGGTGACATTCTCCGGGTTGATTCGAATGAGTTGAATGCACCGCCAACTGTGATTACTTCAATGATGACTCAAAGGTATATGAGGAAAGGGTATGAAGCTTACCTTGCGTTCATATTGAATACTGAAGAATCTAAATTAAAGATTGAGTTGGTACCGATAGTTCGTGAATATTCGGACGTGTTCCCAGAAGAGTTACCAAGGTTACCTCCTGTTAGAGAGGTGGAATTCGGTATTGAGCTAGTACCCGGAATGATGCCTATTTCTATTGCTCTATATAGAATGCCCCCTACTGAGTTGAAGGAGTTAAAATCACAGTAGCAATAATTGACTGGCAAAGGTTTTGCAAGACTGAGCTCTTCACCTTGGGGTGCTCTCGTTTTATTCTTGAAAAAGGAAAATGGATCGATGAGGTTGTGCATAGACTACCAGTAACTCAATAAGGTGACTATTAAGAATAAGTATCCCTTGCCTAGGATTGATGACTTGTTGGATCAGTTGAGGGGAGCCATCATATTTTTAAAAATAGATTTGAAATTCGGCTACTACTAGTTATGAGTTAAGGAGGCAGATGTGCCTAAGTCTGCCTTCAGGACGAGGTATGGTCACAACGAGTTCCTCGTCATGCCTTTTGGTCTAACAAACACCCTAACTGCATTTATGGATTTAATGAATTGTGTATTCTGACTGTACTTGGACAAGTTTGTAGTAGTATTCATAGATGATATTTTGATCTATTCTCGGAATGAGTCCGAACATACGAAACATTTGAGGACTGTTTTATAGATTTTACGGGATAGGAAATTCTATACTAAGTTTGGCAAGAGCGAGTTTAGCTTTGAGAAGTCCAATTTCTTGTCATATTGTGCCGGGTGATGGCATCCGAGTTGATTCGAATAAAATTTCTGCTATTGTCGAGTGGAAGCCGCTAAAGAACGTAGTAGAGGTTAGAAGCTTTTTGGGCTTAGCCGATTATTACTGATGTTTTGTGAAAGGATTTTTGATGATTGCAACTCCTTTGACGAGGTTACTACAAAAAGATGTTAAGTTTGAATGGTCGGAAAAATGTCAGCAAAGTTTCAATAAATGGAAGACATTACTGACAGAAGCTCCAGTTTTGGTACAACTCGAACTAGGAAAAGAATTTGTGATTTACAGCGATGCATCCTTGAATGGACTGGGTTGTGTGCTTACGCAAGAGGGCAAAGTGATAGCTTATGCCTCAAGGCAACTGAAGCCACACGAGAGAAATAATCCGACTTATGAATTAGAGCTGGCTGCTATTGTATTTGCCTTAAAAATTTGGAGACACCATTTGTATGGTGAAACTTGCCGTGTATTCACCGATCACAAGAGTCTAAAGTACTTGATGACTCAAAAGGAATTGAATCTAAGACAGCAAAGGTGGCTAAATTTGATTAAGGACTATGAGCTTGTGATCGATTACCATCCTGGTAAGGCGAATGTAGTCGCTGACGAGTTGAGCAGAAAGTCCTTGTTTGCTCTGAAGGTTATGCATACGCATTTTGCTTTATTTGATGATAGTTCAGTTTTGGCAGAGTTGAGAGCCAGACCGACATTTCTCCAAAAGGTTTGCGTAGCTCAGATCAATGATAGTGACTTGCAAGTCAAAGGAGCACAATGTGAAACGGCAGTCGAATTAGATTTTCAGATTGATTCTAATGGTTGTTTAATGTTTCCAGATAGGATCTGTGTACCCAAAGATGATGATTTTATTCAGAAGAAATTGCAAGAGGCACATGATAGTTGTCTATAAATTCACCCGAAAGTACCAAGATGTACAATGATTTAAAGACCATGTACTGGTGAAATGGTATGAAAAGAGATATCTTTGAATTTGTGTCGAAATGCTTGATATGTCAGCAGGTCAAAGTTGAACACCAAGTGCCTTCAGGTTTATTACAGCATGTAATGGTTCCCGAATGAAAATGGGACAGGATCACCATAGACTTCGTGACTGGACTACCATTAACCTCGAAAAAGAAAGATGCTATCTGGGTTGTAGTGGATAGACATACATACATAGAAATGAGTAGACCCTGGATCAATCAAAGCAACAACAGATATATCGTGAAGAGAAGAAGTGCCCGTAATCACATTTGGTGAAGATGCCTTTTCACGGGCGCGAATGACATAAGTCCTTGCAAGCGCATGACTCTCGGACATCACAACTGAATCTCTAGGGGCATCTCTACTGCTAGCCCTACTACCCAGGTTATTTTGTGGTTTACCCCTCGTAGAAGCACTACTCGCCCTCACGGATGAAGTGTTCCAAAGATCCATATTTGAAGAAAGCTCTTTCATTCGCTCGGCATTCGCCAAAATGATGTCTACCACATTGTGAGCACTCTGGTCTATTTGGCCTACTACTACCAACACTCGCGACAGAAGTGGTTTTAGTTGCCATAAATTGCTTATTCTTGCTCTTATTCGAGAACCCCACTAACGCGTTTGATCGGGTAGAAAACTCTCTCAGTCTCTTAGATGAAGTCTACTATGATTTCCCTATTTGTCTTTTCCTTGAGTCTCGGGACTCGATGTCAGCTCTTCTCTTCTCTTTGGCCAATTTCTCAGCCTTACATGCTCTCTCCATGAGCACCACAAATTCCCTTATCTCCAAGATGCCAAGTAATAGACGAATGTCTTTGTTCAAACCATCTTCAAACCTCTTGCACATAATGGCTTCTGTAGATACGCACTCCCGTGCATATTTGCTGAGTCTCACAAACTCACGTTCGTACTTAGGCACCGTCCTATGACCTTGCTTTAACTCTAAAAACTCTTTTCTTTTCTGGTCCATAAACCTCTGACTAATGTAGTTCTTCTAGAACTCCTCCTAGAAGAACTCCCATGTAATCCTTTCCCCTGGTACAACTGACACAAGGGTGTTCCAACTTTGATAGGCTGAGTCTCGTAGGAGTGACACTGTGCGCTTCATGCATTCCTCAAGCGTGCACGATAACTCATCAAATACCCTAATGGTATTTTCTAACCAAAATTCTGCTCTCTCCGGGTCATTATCAATCTTTGCCCGAAATTTCTTGACCCCTTGCTTTCGTATCTTATCTACTGGGGGTTTCTTTCTCCTATCCAAATCCACTCCTTGCGGAGCTACAGGGGAATACTGAGGAATCGGATGAGGTAGAGGAGGTGGAGTATTCAGATTCACATGAAAGAACTCCGAATACCACGCGTCCATCATATGGAGGTAAGCTTCTCTAGCTCCTCCGCCCTGACTCATCGTCACAAGCCCACTATCAACTGGCGCATTACCTTCAGCGGGAGACGGCGCATTACTTTCCACATCATCTGTCGTAGCTACTTCAAGATCCATTTACTATATGAATAAAACAAAATTTATCTCGTCAGGAGTCGTCACACTATCAATATACAGTTATGACATGTATAGCTAGACTCGTACTCACGCTTGGCCAGTCATAGAACCGACGAAACCATAACTCTGATACCACTAACTGTAAAACCCCTTACTCAAGTCCAAGGCTGGGACTGGGCACGTGGCATTACCATACTTAGCATCATGCATACAATCATTTCTGAGTCACCAAGACTTGATCAAATTTAAAACTTTTTCGAACTCTATTTAAACTCCTTAAAGTGGGCCTACAAGGCCTCAAAATTTCCTTGGAAACCATTTGGAACCAACTCGAGTCTTTAAACCAACTAAATAAAAATGATTCTTGAAACAGGGTACACACTTGTGTGGAAGGGCTACACGGCCGTATGGTCGTTATAACATGGTTGTGTTGATGGCCCGTGTGATACACACAGCCTAAGCATCTAGGGACATGCCTGTGTCCCATACCTGTGTGAATTTAATTCCAAATTCGAACCTACAGGGGTTTTCACACGGTCTAACACACGCCAGTGTCCATGGCCTGTGTCCCTCACACAGCCATGACACGCCCGTGTCCTAGCTTGTGTTTAAAACCTTAACATTCTATTTCTGACATCAGCATCCAATAAGGGGCACACGACCAAGGCACACGCCCGTGGCCAGAGACTGTGTCCTCCATACAGTTGAGACATATGGCTGTGTCTCTGCCCGTGTGTTTACTACCATGCATACTGACTTGAAATTTTTACATAAAGAAGACACAAGGCCAGACAACTCACCCATGGGGCTGGCCGTGTGCCAATGTGTCTACCCCTGTGGATGACGTAGGGCTATTTACCAAGCCCTTTGCCACCCTGAAAGAAAGAATAACAATATTCATCATGCGAAAGATCATCATAATATGATTTCTCAATCCAACAACCACATTTAAGGCCTTTACATATTTCATATTTACTAAAACTACCAACGAATTACCTATTCATGAAATAACTTCTTGTATTCATATAACAATTTTTAACTTTAGCCATTTCCATGGCCTTATACAAAATAAATCAAAATGCTAAAGTAAGCCAACACATTTGGCCAATTAACAATGACACAAAATCATAAAGTCAGGGTCCTATACATGCCATAATCAAAATAAATAGATCGAACTATACCAAGTTCTTCGATTGATAGTGTGATCGATGCCTCCGATGTCCGTTGATCCACGAGTTAATTAGGCGGCACTATAAGAAAGTGGAAAGAAATAAGGTAAGCATAAAGCTTAGTAAGTTGCATGCAATAAATATAACAACAAATTTACCATTCATCATCATGCTCATAGTACTTAAGTAGGCATAAGCACAACTTAATCATCACTAGCCAATACATGTCACATAGCAAATATTAAGCTCACATCTCATACATTTCTTGTAACATCCCTTACCCGTATCTGACACTGGGACAGGGTACGAGGCATTACCGAACTTAAACACTTACATTCATACAAAATCGAGCCATAAAATTTCATTCAATTAAGAACTTTTCAAACACATCCATATTGTAACACCCCTATCCCGTAACCATCACTAAAATAGGTAAGGGCATTACCAGATTTGTAACTCAAATCGGAACAGTAAGACTTTAACTTATCAATCGTCAACATCATTCAACACTAATCCAACATATCATGCTTAAAACAATTATATAAGCTTATACTAAAGTGACCATTCCATGTAGTCATATATATATATAAGCGTCTAAATACCACTTACAAATTAATCACATTTCAACATTCCTATCAACTCATCCATAATTACATGTCATTCAGACCAAAATACCAATTATAAATTTTAACACTAAATGCACACATCATATAATGCTTTCGTATCAAACCAACTTTTCTCATATCAAGCCATATCACATAGCTTGATCATAATACTCAAAATTCATCTCACATTCATATAAACAAGTGACTATATAATCAAAATATTAATTAGCCTATACATGCCATATTACCCAATTTCAAAGAGTTCAGGAATACCAATTGCTTCCTGGATAGTGTGATGAAATCTTTGATGACTTCCAACCTAAGTGAGCATTCGAATCACTATAAAATATAGAGAATAGATAGAGTAAGCTAATAAGCTTAGTAAGCTCGCATAATTATCAGTATTGTATAAAAGATTTAACATTAAGCTTGTCATTTTAAGCAAGAAGATTGCTTTTAAACCAGCCGTATCTAATTCAATATTTAATTCCTTAACAGTCATGTAATTCATGTGTAATTTATCACATCTACTCACGTGTCATATAAATTTATCAATGTCACTTGCTTGTCAAGTGTACCATGTATACCTGTACTGATTTGTATCATTATTTCTATTCTCGCAGCATCATATTTACAGTTGAACCCTTGAGACCAACATCGAAAACCCTGTATATTGCATACTAAATGCCATATATGTGACTAAACCATTTATATTACATATCACCAATACAATATCAATATCATAGAATTCACATAGCATTGGGTTGATTTATTTCATTGCGTATAACCTGTAACACCTTTATATAACCGATAGTAGAATTATACTCGTATAAATATTAACTAATCAGTAACATCAATAATTCATAATTTGTAATAAATAATCGTTTTACTTACTTACCTAACTTTGAATAACAAATAAATTAGGTCATACCTGACCATCCAACTCGTCTTACACATTCCGTACCACATTAGCATCCAACTTTGTAAGCATCGAGCCTAAAGTAATACACCGGTATAAACCTACTGGGAATAAGCCTGATAAAACTTACCGGCTCAAGGCCTGCTAGGCTTTTAGCCTGAATCATTCACTGGCACAAGGCCTGCTAGACCCAAGGTCTGATATTTATTTACCGGCAATAAGCCTGCTAGGCACGAAGCCCGATCAAATTCTCTGGCACATAGCCTGCTAGGCTAGAAACCCGAATATCATTTATTCACAATCAACTCAAGCACACTTTCATTCATAAGAAAATTCGATTATCATACATTTTCCATTCAATTTCTCAATATCAAAACTTAATCCAAACAACTCAAACATTCCCATTCTATCCTTACTACATTCGGCTATAATTCATTTAGCCATATATCCAAAATTAACATTTTAAACAAATTGTTTTATTCAAACAAGAACATTTAAATTTCTTATAGACTTACTACATGGTATCGTATATAGATATATATAATCATATCATTTTACTCATCCAATTTGTATATCATCATGCAACCTTCTTTACCATTATCAATCACACAACTTTACGATCAATAATATTAACCCTCTAGGTTTGATACACACCTGCTCAAATTCAAATTTATAAATCATAAATACTTCTCAAGAAATTCAAGGCAAAAATACTTTCAACCCTTCCCAATTACTCGAAAAGTCGCACACTTAGTGCCAATAGTTATTCAACATTATATATCAAATTCGTACACTTAGTGCTAAATACTTAAGCTTGCACACTTAGTGCTCAATAATCAGACTTGCACACTTAGTGCAATTTTTTTTACATCTATAACCTTTTATACTCGCACCCTCTGTGCTGAAATTCAATTACTCACTATTCATCAATTCAAATTTATCAACTTTATTTGCATTCGACAACCTCAACTTTTTTTTATATATACATTTCAATTTGGAACATATATGTATATATAGTATTTAATTTAATCAACAACAAATATTTCCTTAGTAACTTACCACATACAAGGCATTTAATTTATCATATATTAAAGCTCAATTAACTATAATATACATTTACTCAACCATAAAGTACTTCATTACTTTCAAACACAAGACCGAATATATATTATGGCATTCCATCATCATGTAATATTAATATAATCAAGTACAAAGCCATTTAACACATCTACCATTACATACTTATAATTTGGTCGATTATCCATCATTTCTTATATCATGTAATTTTTTTATATCAATTTAATCATAAAATTCAGTGATTGCAACATATTCATAGAGTCGATAAATTTTAGTAATTTATTCATTCTGTAAACAATTAACATCAATTAAAAACAATTTTAGTAGCTAATAATTTGATTTTTTTAACCATACGAACTTACCTCGTGTATCCGTCGACTATTCGTCTACTTTTCGATTTTTCCTTGATCAAAATCTTGAATTCGTTTGGCTTGATCTAATTTAACCAAATTTAACTCAATTATTCACTAACATAATCAATTAAATACATATACAAGTATTTTGGCCATTTTTCAAAATAGCCCTTATATTTTCATACTTTAACAATTTAGTCATTAATGCATAATTATGCAAAAATACACAAAACCCCAATATACATGTATTTAGCCGAATTTTCTATAGTATTTAAACAGCCCATAATTTCATTTTATTCACATTTCTAACCACAAAAATTCTATCTTTTTCAATTTAATCCCAAATACTCAATTTCATAAAAAATCTCTTTATAAAACTTGTATATCTATAAACAACCATCAATAATTTAAAAAGAAATATTAAAACAAACATGCACTCATCAATGGCACATTTCAAAAACACAACCAATTTCAGAAATTGAGGTACGGGTCAATTAAACCGAGCTGCAACGAGCTCAAAAACATAGAAATCATTAAAAACGAATCAAAAATCGTACCTTAATCCCGTAGAAAGCCATGGCCGAATGTTAAAGCTTCCAAAACCCTTTCTTTGTTTAATTATTCGGTTGAAGATGATGAAAACATAATAAAAATATCATATGGCTTTATTTTATTAAGCTTTATTTCATAATTTACCAAAATACCCATGTTTAATAACCAAATAAATTATGAAATTCAAGGTCCACTACTGTCCACTCAAATGTGCAATGGTATAATTACCATGCAAGGACTCCCATTTATAAAGCCATTATAAATAAGTCATTTTACTAATGGCACACATTGTTTTCATTTTACACGATTTAATCTTTTTTACCGATTAACTATTTAATCGGTAAAATTTTTTTACGAAACTCTCACACAGTAATACTACCACACTGTAAACATTATTAAAATAATAAAAATAATATTTTTACTCGGTTAAGGGGTCCCAAAATCACCTGTTCCAATCAGACTCGAAATTGGGCTGTTACATTTCTAATAGGTACCTGTACCACTCACAACATAGTTATACATTCCTTGTTTAACTTAAACTATGACTCTCATCGTTGAACCATTTGGAATACTATCGGATATTCATTAAGCCTTAAACATAGGTTGTAATACCGATGCCATGTCCTAGACATGGTCTTATACTGGCTCTAACATCTCTGTGCCGATGCCATGTCCCGGACATGGTCTTACCCTGATACATCTCGTAGCCGATGCATGTCCCATACATGTCTTACACTGGCTTACATCTCGAGGCCGATGCATGCCCAGACATGTCTTACATTAGCTTTCGTCTCAATACTGATGCCATGTCCCAGACATGGTCTTACGTTGGCTCTCATAATATGGCCAATGCATGTCCCGGACATGTTTTACACTAGCACACAAATGACCCGAATGTCATAGCATGAATATCTAATTTATTTCCTAAGGTTCAAACGGGAGTTCTACTGTCTCAATATTTATCACACATAATCATTTTCACAAACAAGCAATTTATGTTATATCCATTCAAACACATATAATAACAATGTAGTTGTGTTATTTACATACAACTTACCTTGGTACCCAAAATGTGGCGACTTGTTTGGCTTAGACCACTTGTTTCGCTTTTTCCCGGTCTAGGCCCTGATTTTGTAATTCTTGATCTAGAATGATAAAAATTTACAAATTTAAACATCTTATTATTCTAGATACTCAACAATTTAAAATTGGGCAAAATGACCATTTTGCCCCTAGACTTTTACAAACTGACCATTTTACCCCTAGGTCCAAAAATCGATTTTTATCACATTTTCTCACTAACCAAGCCTAGCTGATCACTTTTTATACTAGAAGCAGTCCACAATTCTCATTATTTCTCACATGTATCACTTATTTTATAACTTATTTTATACTAGGCGTCTCTGTGTTCGACGGAGAGCAGATCGAAGATATCAACATGACAGTCTTGAGTTTGCAATGAGCAGATTGAGGACCATGATCCGATAAGGCCGGGCTTGACTCTTATTGGTCCCCAGTGGAGTCACCAAGTTGTCAAAACCATTTTTAAATCGAGTTTTGGAAAATTAGAATCAACTTTAAGAAAAACGAAAATGGGAGTCGCCACCAATCTTTTTAGGTGTGATTGGATCACCTTATAAAATGTTTTATTTTAAAACATTGATTTTGGTCTACGAAAAGATGAAGTCCAAGTTCAGTTCAGAATTACAAATATAATTTGGCCCGATTAGAATGGCCCATTACTTGAAAAGATTTAAGGTCCATCTACAAGCTTGACTTATATGGAAATATAATCTTCAATATGCAATCTTAGATGTGATACAATCTTAGATATGATTGCAATATTTGACATGATATGCAATCTTAGATATGATACAATCTTAGATATCATTGCAATCTTAGATATGATATGCAATCTTAGAAGATATGATTTTGTAATCTTAGAGATTTAATTTGTAGATACCTTTTAATCTTAACCGTTGATGTAACTGATCTGTACCGTTGGATTTGAGAAGGTTCAACTATAAATAGAGGCCTCTCCTTTCATTGTAAAACACTTGAGTTTTGGAAAGCAATAAGAATTCTTGAGAGCATTCACTCAAATTTCTCTCCCTCTTGCGTTCTTACTCTCTGTAGTTTGTTCTTATTTTATTCTTTGTCTATCTTAGTTTTTCAACCTTTTTTTTATTTTAATTTATTCATTTTTCAAATATGTATATTTATTCCTATCTTTTATACATTTGATTATGTATTTTATATATTATAATATTTAACCTTTTTATATAGTTTATTTTAAAATATATATTTTCTATGCATGTATATATATTATATTATCATTTCATGTATTTTGAACTATTGCATTATATTTTTATAATTTGTAAATGTTCTATTTATTCATTTTTTAGTGTATGTCATTTATCTTATTTGTGCATAGTTTCATTTTTTTTATATGCTATGTTTAATTATTTCTTTTATATGCTATTTTATGATATATATTGTTGTATAATTTTTGCATGTATTATGTTTTTCTTTTAGTTTACTCATATTTTTATTTGTTTATTATCTTATATTTACCCTTGTATGATTTTTTTCATTAAACGTATGTTCATGTTATTTAGTTTTGTCTTAATGATATTATTTATGTTTGTATGGAAATGTTAGAATATTTTATACATCTATGCTTCATGATGCATTAATATGTCATCCTAAAACGTCATTTAAAATAATATTCCAAGGTTTTTTTTTAAAAAAAAATAAAAGGCAATGCTTGATGTTTGGAAACTTCGAGAAAGGTAGTGCCCTAACTTACTGGGTTGCGACTTTTCTCGTTGAATTCGAATAGTCAAGCACCCTTCTAAGTGATTTTGAGTTTTCAAAACTTAAACAATTATTTCGAGATTTCAAAACATAGTGTCCTAACTTACTAGATATGGTGTTTTGTTGTTTCGAGATAGAAATTTTCGAAAGACGAGCTTAATTTCGAAGGTTTTAAAATGTTGTGTCCTAACTTACTGGATGTGATGTTTTGACTCGTTTAAAATAAGTGAGCCTTAATTTTCAAAATTGAGACATTCTAATTAAAAGAGGTTTGCATCTTAAAACTTTCAAATTTCTGACATTAAAGACACTTGATAATCAATTAGGTACCAATTGTTGGGCGTTACGAGGGTGCTAACCCTTCCTCATATGTAACCGACTCCTAAATCCGTTTTCTCGACTTTCGTAGACCAAAATCAATGTTTTAAAACAAAACATTTTATAAGGTGATCCAATCACACCTAAAAAGATTGGTGGCGACTCCCGTTTTCGTTTTTCTTAAAGTTGATTCTAATTTTCCAAAACTCGATTTAAAAATGGTTTTGACAGCTTGGCGACTCCATTGGGGACCAATAAGAGTCAAGCTGTGTAATTGATTATCTCTTGTCTTAATGTCGGAAATTAAAAATTTTTAAAATTTAATTCTCTTTGCATTACATGTGTTTGTATTATTGCATGTGTTGCTATATTCTGATACGCATTGCATTTGCATGACCGTTGTGGCCATACCCTTAAGTGGGAGTGAGAAGCTATGCATTCGTGAGGTTTTCGCCTCCGTGCAGGATAGTGGATCACTTTCGAGATACATCCGTACCTATGGTTTCGTGAGATTTTCATCTTCGTGTAGCCATAGGGAAATGTATTCCCCTGAACTGAACTCAATTCAAATGAGCTTATAATGGGTGAGGATCGAGGAATCTGCTGGTTCGGGTACCTCAAACTTTAGAAACAAACCACATATAGAAAAACCGAAAGAGCTCAATATAGAATTATACTTAGGTTATCTTTGTGTTTATTAATATCATATGATACTGACTGTTTTCTTTCTTTTGTGCATGTCATTTTACATTTAAAAGGTATCAATTCACGGTCAGTTTCTAAGTTAGAAAGTTTTATTATGGAGAATGGACTTCTTGATAGAATGGAGGGCAACGCTAAGATCCATAAATGGTCAAAGGAAACGCTGAAGGATACACATCAGAATTATGGGGTTACACTCGCATCAGCGTGGCTCAAAATAATCTCTAGAAGTTAAAGGAAATATGGGATCAATGGAGTAATGATGTAATGCCCCATACCCGAGACCGTTGCTGGAGTCGAACACGAGGTGTTAACGGACTTAATTCATTACTTAAACAGCTCATACAATTCATTTTGAAATTTCCAGACAAGCTGACTAACTGAATCATAGTCGCTTTAGAAATCATATCTCGAGTTCCGAAACTCGAAATCCAATTCCGTAAATTTTTCCTGAAACTAGACTCATATATCTATCTAGTAATTGCTTTCTAGAATTTTTGATTGGGCCAATTAGTACAGTTTATTAGTTAAAGTCTCCCCTATTTCTGGGTTCGACTACTCTGACCTTTGTGTATTTCAAATCAGATATCTCCCTGTACAGAGCTTCAATAACTATGTAGTTTCTCTATAATAAAACTAGACTCAATAATGAATCTGTACATATAAAACATGACTTCTAATTATCTTCGTAAAATTTATGGTGAATTTCCAAAGTTTGAACAGGGGATCTAGAAATAGCTCTGGCCTTATTTCACAAAAATTTAAACATCTCATAAAATATAGCTCATATACCTGTTTCGATTCATCCATATGAAAATAGAATCATCAAGCTTCGATTCCATAAATTATTCATTATTTAATTCCATTTTTACTATTTTTAGTGATTTTTCAAATTCACGTTACTACTCCTGTCTGAATCTATTTTATGGTAAATTTTACCTATTTCATGGTTTTCCATGGATTAGCTAGTAATTTGACATACATAACACCAAATATGATCATGATTAGCCATTCCAATGGCTAATCATTACCAAGCATTTCCATACCACTCAGTAACCATATCATAAGACCATATATACAAAATGATTATAATGCTATACATGCTGTTGTAGGCCAATTTTAGCCCATTTACATCAAAACCCAATTTAGCCTTACCTAACCCACCAAAATTAAACCCAAAACTCAAAATCTTAACTACCCAAAGCCCAATTTACATCAAAACCCCAACGGCCCAAACCCTAAGCCCAAATCAAAATAAAAAAACCTAGCCCACAACTTAAACTTTTCTCAACTAGCCACTCCTCTTCCACCACCAACTCCACTAGCCACACCTTTTCCACCACCAACTCCACTACCCACTCTTTTTCCACCACCAACTCCACTAGCCACACCTTTTCCACCACCAACTCCACTCCTTTTCCACCACCAACTCCACTAGCCACTCTTTTTCCACCACCAACTCCACTAGCCACACCTTCTCCACCACCACTTGTACCTACAAATGAAGACATAAACAATAAAAAATATTTCGTAAATGGCTATATAAGCCTTCTCATATTTTGTATATGGGAGGGGGGGATTTTTTGGAGAGTTTTTGGGAGAGAAAGTTATTGTAAAGGATTTTTGGAAAGGTTTCTTTTTAAAGTAATTAAGGAGAAGAGTTATTGTGAAGGCTAGTTTTTGGAGAAGCTAGTTTTTTTGGAGATTAATCAAAGATCAAAGCAAAAGAGGTTTCTTTGTCTATTCTCATTTTAAGTTCTTTGTTTACTTATTGTTTTCCTTTCAATCTTATTTTGTTTCTTTTATACGAAAGTAAAAAATAAAAGGAGGAAGCTTACCCATTTTTACCGAAAAAGTTTTTTTGAGGTCCGGCTGCCGTGTACGGTGGCGCCGGCGACGGTCCGGCGACCGGACGATGGCCGGCCTTGTGGCCGAAAATCACCCACCCTCTCCCTCTCTTTTTTTGTTATTATTATATTTCTTAATATTATATTATATATATTCTTTTAATATATTAGGTATATTTTAAATTTTATATTACGTATATATATATTTTATACTATTTTATTTATATATCTTTAATATTATATTATTTATATATATATTTTTCTACATGTTATCTTATGTATATATCTTAACTATATTATGTATGTATTTTTAACACTATATTATGTACATATTTTTAATATTATCATGTATTTATTTTTATATATGTACATATTGATGTAGTATTATTAATGGTATTTTTTTTAACATCATATTATTTCTAATATATATATTATGTACATCTTTTTTATTTCTATTTTATTTTTTATTTGTCAATATTAATTATTATTATTCTAATATTTTGATATTTTGATATTTTATATTTTATATATTTTATTATTCCCATCATTGTTCGTATTTTTTGACAATAATATTCTTGGATTTTTTTTACTATCATTTTAAAAACTTTTTACATTTTAATTTTAAGAATAAGACAATGTACCAATTTTAACATTAAGTCATCGATTTCATCGCTATGTTGGGTGAAATTAATCGGCTCGTGTTAAAAACGGGACGTCCTTCTAAAAAATAAAAAAACTTGCAACTTCTCATTTCCTTCAATCGGATCACACTTAAATGTCAAATTGAATTCGTATTTTTGAAAATCAAGACAACATGTGTTTAATAAGATACCAATTTTGGGCGTCGCGAGGGTGTTAATACCTTCCTCGTGCGTAACCGACTACCGAACCCTAAATTTTCTCTGGATTTTAACGTAGACCTAAACTCAACCTTTTATTTGTTTTAATAAAAGATCTAATAGGTGTCCGATCACACCTAGGAAAAAGGATCGGTGGCGACTCCCTATTTATTTCAAAAATCAAACGTCAAATTTCAAACTTTTTTTCAATAAATCGCCACAATTAGCGACCAAGCTAAGCTAAAATTTTTACGTCGCTACAGCTGGCGACTCCGCTGGGGACCCTTTTTGAGAGTCGTGTCTGGAATTAAACTTGCGTTGTCAAAATTTTCAAAGTTCCTTGTTCAAATTAACATTTAGTCGTGATCCTCAAATTTTTTGTTTTCAAAAAATCATGCATTTGCTTCGTGTTGTATATATTCTAACTTGTTTTATTCGGTTGTTTTTCAGCTTTAAATTTTTGTGATTTTAGTTTTGGTTTAGTTTTTAAATAAAACGTAAAGGTTTGTGAGTTTCTACCCACACACCGTGCACATACATCTTTGCATAACATGAGCTCTATACCCGGGCTCCGTCCGTTTAAGTGAAAGTAAACGCTACGCCTTCGTGAGTTAACTCGTCCCTCCGCACAGGCTAGTGAATACTTTCGGGTTACATATGACTTATGCTTTCGTGAGTTAACTTGTCCCTCCGCATAGGCATAAGTAAATGTAATCCCTCGAATTGATCTCGTAAGCCTATGATGGGCCATTACCGAGGCTCTGTACTAATCTTAGTAGATGACAGTACAGATGATTTGAGTACCCATCTAGAACCAAAACCGCATATAGTGAACCATACGAGCCATCCAACTAGAGCCATGCTGAACCTCCGTCCGTTTAGTAGTCACCAAAATAAGTGCACGGGAGGAACGCCTCTTACCTTTTGCACTTTCGCTTTCTATGCAAGGGAATCGAGTCCATTGGACCAAGTAGCTTAATTTGTTAGATTTTCCACAATTTTTCTCTGATCATATGTGTTTTGCTAACCAATGTTGTTTGTCTGTATTTCTATTTTTCATCATGCATCATAGACATCTTGTTAGGAAAGGGTTGATTAGAGATTGGTTGCCAAAAAGGGGTTTCTGATAGAGGAGTCAATTACACGAGTGGCCGAAACGTTGTGTAATAGACTCTTTTGATTAAGGAAATGCCTAAATAGGGGCTATCTTGAAATTAACACCAATTTCTTGCATTTCTTTCATGACTAACAATCATTTGACATTCATGCATTCATTCATTCATTGCATATTCCATACTCGTTCGCTGAGGTTAAAACATACAATTCGCTAGTTGTGCATACCATACGGGAAACCAGGGACATTCCACGAAAAACTGGGATAGTGCCAGTAATGCAACTGGGAACCCATTCCCTAACCATATCGAAAGGGATGTGAGCATAGTGGGGAAAGTGGACGAATGGAAAGTCAGAAGATGTGTTTCAGAAATAAGGACGCCTCTGCAGAAAATCTGGGAGGTATTGGTTAAGAAAGGATTGCTTTGTCACCCCGATAGAATTCTCGGAGAAGAAGGTCTAAGTTTTTGCAATTTCCATGGAATTGTGGGACACGACATTTAGTCGTGTGAGGAATTTAAAAGGTTGCTTCAAGACCGGATGGATAATAAAGAGATTAAGATCTTTAACAAAAGGGAAGAGACCAATGAAAGAGAAGTATGCGCCTCTGATAGCCAGTCATCAGGTCCCCCTTATAGCGCTGATCAACCGTTAGTAATTTATTACGATGCGACGAAAGAGCCGGTGAAACCAAAAATGATAATCGAAGTACCATCTTCTTTCCCTTACAAGGACAATAAAGCAGTACCATGGAAATATGACGTTAATATCGTCACACCTGAAGATGAAAAACCCAAAGCCATGACTGGAAGCATCGGGGAATTAGGTCATTTCACTCGTAGTGAAAGATGTTATTCGAAGGAGATAAAGAAGAACAGTGACTTGAAACAGAAAGGAAAAGCACCGATGCATATGACCGATGATGAGCATGAAACTACGCCTGAACAAGAAGCTAAAAATCCTGTGGACGAGGAGGAAGCACAGGAATTCTTAAAATTTATCAAGCACAGTGAGTAAAACGTGGTAGAACAATTGAGTAAGCAGCCAGCGCGAATCTCGGTATTATCTCTGCTGTTGAATTCAGAACCACACTGAAACGCTCTGCTGAAAGTGTTAAATCAAGCTTATATGGCAAACAATGTATTCGTTGAAAAACTGGATAGGTGGATGAACAACTTGAATGCGGATAATTTCATTTCTTTTAGTGGTGATGAAATACCGCCCAATGGTAGAGGCTCAGTGAAACCATTGCATATCACAACCCGTTGCAAGGGCTACATAATACCGAACGTGCTCATCGATAATGGTTCGGCACTCAACGTTATGCCTTTGGCCACGCTTTCCAGAATTTTGATGGATCTGTCCCATTTAAGGCCCTGTCATTCTACGGTAAGGGCATTCGACAGGACAAGGCGTGAAGTCATGGAAAAAATTAAGATCCCTCTGGAAGTGGGTCCCTACATATATGATGTCGAGTTCCAAGTCATGGACATTACATTCTCATATAACTGCCTTTTGGGAAGACCCTGGATCCATTCTGCTGGAGCGGTCCTATCATCCCTCCATCAAAAGGTGAAATTTATCATGGATGGCTGTTTGGTCACTGTCGAGGGAGAAGAAGACATTGTCGCATCTATCTCTGCTGATGCGCCATACCTTGAAGTGAGCAAGGACGTAGTGGAATGCTCCTTCCGATCCCTTGAATTCGTCAATGCCACATTCTTCACTGAGGGAAACAAAATTCCCGTGCCTAAATTGTCGAGAAATACTAGAATGGGTGTCAAGTTGACTGTAGGAAGGGGAGCTCGAGTGAGAAGAGGTTTAGGGAGATATCTGCAAGGAATAGTCAGGGCTCTAAAACCAGTGCATCATAAGGCCCGATACGGTTTGGGGTTCCAGCCGGACATGCGTCAAAGAAGAAGACAGTGGAAGAAAGATCAAGAAAGAAGGATCGCGAGAACCTTAGGCCGAGAACCAGAATGGGAGCCTATGGAATTCCCTCCTTTGTCAAGAACATTTACGTCTGCGGGAATGATATACCCGAGGCAGGACAATGCACAAGGCACAATGTTAATGATCGAAAAGGGTTTTCAGAACATGAGTATAAATGTCATTGACAAAGGAGTTGACACAAGTAAAGATGTCTCAAGGATACGCCTTTGTCCCCCTGGTTTCATGTTGAACAATTGGACTGCCGATGACCTTCTTGTAGTTTATAAGTCTTCAGAGTAATGCTCAAACATTAACATTCTATTGTGTCCTTAGATATAATAGAATTCTTTTGTAAGAGCTTGCATTCGCTCTTTATCATTTAAGTGAATATCAATGAAGATGCATTTTGTCACGATTTTTCGCATTATCATTAATTTCATAATCATTTTCTCATTTCATAGCCTATCCTTACATTTGCCTCATTGCCATGACATAACAATTTGTTTGTTGTTTCCAATACTTGGATGTCCCCCGATAGCTTCCTTTTCCATTCAACTTTCAGGTGCTCAGATATTGACGACATGAATAAGCCCGTTACGAATCTTGAAATTGATTTTGAGAAGGCTGTTTGCTTAGGAGAATTTGAAGCCGAAGAAAATGCTGAAGATTATGTCTCGTCTCCTGAATTGTTAAGAATGGTGGAACAAGAGGATAAACAGGTTTTGCCTCATGAAGAATCTGTGGAAACAATAAATTTGGGCACTGAAGAGAGGAAACAAGAAGTGAAGATTGGGACTTCTATTTCAGAAAGTACCAGGCATAGTTTGATCACTTTACTCCGCGAATACAAAGATGTTTTCGCGTGGTCATACCAGGACATGCCAGGGCTAGATGAAGATTTAGTGGTCCATAAGCTCCCATTAAAGCCAGAATGCAAGCCCATCCAGCAAAAATTAAGACGGATGAGGCCCAAAATGCTGTTGAAAATAAAAGAGGAAGTCAAGAAGCAATTTGACGCTGACTTCCTACAAGCCTCCAAATATCCAGAATGGGTGGCTAACATAGTCCCTGTACCAAAGAAAGATGGAAAAGTACAAATGTGCATGGATTACCGTGACCTGAATCGAGCAAGCCCAAAAGATAATTTTCCCTTGCCACATATTGACACGTTGGAGGACAACACAACAAAACATTCATTGTTTTCTTTCATGGATGGATTCTCAGGGTATAATCAGATCAAGATGGCCCCTGAGGATATGGAGAAAACTACCTTCATAACAATGTGGGGAACGTTCTGCTACAAGGTGATGCCATTCGGGTTAAAGAATGCTGGGGCAACATATCAGAGGGCTATGGTGACGTTATTCCATGACATGATGCATAAAGAACTAGAGGTCTACGTCGATGATATGATTGCTAAATCTTGAGGAGAAGAAGAGCATGTAATGAACCTCAAGAAGTTGTTCGAAAGGCTGAGAAAGTTTCAGCTAAAGCTTAATCCAGCCAAATGTACATTCGGGGCTACCTCGGGAAAGTTGCTAGGCTTCATTGTCAGTGAAAGAGGTATCGAAGTTGATCCAGATAAAATAAAAGCCATCCAAGAATTACCACCTCCGCGCACGCAAAAGGAAGTTAGAGGATTTTTAGGGAGATTAAATTACATCGCCTGATTTATCGCTCAACTTACCAACCAATGCGACCCAATCTTTCGGCTTCTTCGAAAACATAACCCGAGAGAATGGAATGAGGAATGCCAAGTGACCTTTGATAAGATAAAACAATATTTGTCCAGTCCTCCAGTGCTAGTACCACCAACTCCGGGAAGACCATTAATTTTGTATCTGATAGTGTTCGAAAGTTCAATGGGTGGCGTACTGGGACAACATGACGAGTCAGGAAAGAAAGAAAAGGCGATCTACTACCTCAGCAAAAAGTTCATTGAATATGAGGCAAAATATTCGTCCATTGAGAAATATTGTTGCGCTCTGGTTTGGGTAGCTCGGGATTCAGACAATATATGTTGTATCACACGACATGGCTAATTTCAAAGCTGGACCCAATAAAATACATGATGGAATCGCCGGCACTATCAGGAAGAATGGCACGATGGCAGATCATCCTTTCGGAATATGACATTGCCTATGTAAGTCAGAAGTCGATAAAAGGGAGCGCAATAGCTGACTTCTTAGCAACTCGAACGACAGAGGAATATGAGCCTTTAAGATTCGATTTCCCAGACGAAGACTTAATGTGCATCACAGAAATAGAATCCGAGTCATCAAAAGAGAAGTCATGGAAGATGTGCTTTGATGGTGCGTCAAATGCTTTAGGGCATGTAATTGGAGCAATCCTGGTATCACCAGACGAGAATCATTATCCGTTCACTGCAAGACTGAACTTCTTCTGTCCCAATAATATTGCAGAATATGAGGCCTGTATCATGGGGCTTCGTGCAGCTATCGAACGAAACATCGAGATCTTGGAGGTGTACGGGGACTCAGCCCTAGTGATTTACCAAATCCGTGGAGAATGGGAAGTGAGGGACTCAAAATTGATTAAGTACAGCGATTTAGTGGCTGGATTGATCAAGGAATTCAAAGAAATAACTTTTCATTACTTCCCACGAGAAGAGAACCAACTGGCTGATGCCCTAGCCACTTTGGCTTCAATATTCAAAGCAAGTAGAGAAGCAGAAATAATGCCCTCAAAATGAGCATATACGAGGTCTCTGCACACTGTTGTAGCATTGAGAAAGAAGTAGACGGATGGCCTTGGTTCCATGATATCTTAGAATATACCAAGAATCAAAGGTATCCCGAACAAGCGAATGAGAATGATAAAAGAACAATTAGAAGAATGGCAGCGGGATTTGTTCTTGATGGGATATCCTGTATAAAAGAGGAAAGGATCAGATGCTTTTGAGATGTGTGGATGATGTTGAAGCCAAAAAAAATACTTGAAGAGGTCCATGAGGGAATTTGCGAAACGCATGCCAATGGTTTCAATATGGCCAGAAAGATCATGAGACTCGGTTATTTTTGGCTGACAATGGAAAGTGACTGCATCAATTTTGCCAGAAAATGCCACAAATGTCAAATCTACGGCGATAAAATTCATGTAGCCCCTTCACCCCTTCATGTCATGACTTCTCCGTGGCCTTTTTCTATGTGGGGCATGGATGTCATAGGATCAATTTCCCCAAAAGCTTCTAATGGACACCGGTTCATTTTTGTGGTTATTGATTACTTCACAAAATGGATAGAAGCTGCTTCGTTTGCCAATGTGACAAAGACTGCAGTTTGCAGATTTTTGAAAAAGGAAATCATTTGTCGATATGGTTTGCCTGAGAGAATCATTTCAGATAATGCCATGAATCTGAACAATAAGATGATGGAAGAAGTATGCGAGCAATTCCAAATAAAGCATCATAACTCCTCGCCTTATCGCCCAAAGATGAACGGGGCTGTTGAAGCAGCTAACAAGAACATTAAGAGGATCATTGGGAAAATGAATGAGACATATAAAGATTGGCACGAGAAACTTCCATTTGCTTTGTTTGCATATCGCACATCTGTGCGAACATCTACGGGAGCAACTCCTTTCTCTCTAGTCTATGGAATGGAAGCTGTGCTACCTATCGAGGTTGAGATCCCCTCTCTGCGAGTATTGATAGAATCAAAGTTAGAAGAAGCAGAATGGGTTCGAGCTCGATATGATCAGTTGAACCTCATTGAAGAAAAGCGTCTAAGGGCAATTTGTCATGGGCAAATGTACCAAAAGAGAATGATCGCAGCCCATGACAAGAAGGTACGACCAAGAGAGTTCCATGAAGGAGAACTCGTTCTAAGGAAGATTCTCCCAATACAAAAAGACCTGCGAGGAAAATGGGCACCAAATTGGGAAGGACCATACGTTGTAAAAAAGGCATTCTCACGAGGAGCTTTAATCCTTACCGAGATGGATGGGAAGGAGTTACCGAATCTGGTGAATTCAGATGCGGTGAAGAAATATTATGCTTAAGATAAAAACCCGAAAAGGGCATCTTAAAAAAAAAGGGATCAGGGCGAAAACCCGAAAAGGGCGTCTTGATTAGTACAAAAAGATTAGGATGAAGACCCGAGAGGGCGTCCTAATGAAACAAACCTGGCGGTCGAACGATAGGTCAAGTAGTGAGACTACAGTATTTGAAGCACTTCTGAAAGCTCGAAATTTTCTACGCAAGAAGCCATGCTCGAAAAGATTATTGATTGAGGAACGTGGAAGAGTTCATGTGTTGAATATCTAGAGCATTTGTATCCGTTGAATACGACCTTTTCTTTCTTTTTGACATTTTTACTCTCATTGGTTAACTTTCTTTGTTTGCCACATTTAAAATAAAAGAATATGAGATACTAGTTTTGTCCCTACATAACCATTGTTCGTGCATCTCATTAGGTGTTTGTTTACATGATAAATGGTGAGATGACATACTTTGAACAAAAGAAATGTTGAGTATTACCCGGATAAGAATTTGATAAGTGCAAGATCTTCAAAGCAAGAACAAAGTTTAACCAGGGGCAAAAGGGTGATATCTGAGAAACGTCGATTACTTGTAAAGCTCGAAGACAGGTATGAGGCCAGAAGAGAAGGTCGAGAATCAATGCAATGAACGCAGATCCTCAACAATCGTGGCTAAATGGACATCCGACAAACATGCTTAAGGAGCATGCATAATCATATAGGCATAAAGCATTTAAGAAACATGTGCATATCATGATAAATCATACATGGCATATACAGTACTCCAGCAGAGCAAGAATCTTGAAGAGTCACTAATCAAAGGAAAGATATCGAGTTACAAGACTGGTTTTGGTATTTTGATGTTTATATTTATGCTTTCCAAGGAAATCAACTCATATTGCGAGAGATGAGTTGAGCCTCAGGACACGCTGAGGTAATTTCGATTTCTGTTTTTAAATTCAACTCATATTGCGAGAGGTGAGTTGAGCCTCAGGACACGCTGAGGTAATTTCAATTTCTGTTGTTAAAAAAAATCAACTCATATTGCGAGAGGTGAGTTGAGCCTCAGGACACGCTGAGGTATTTTTAAATTTTTGTTTTTCAAAATCAACTCATATTGCGAGAAGTGAGTTGAGCCTCGGGGCACGCCAAGGTATTTTTAGTTTTAAATTGACTCATATTGCGAGAGGTGAGTTAAGCCTTTTAATTTTTGTTTTCAAAAATCAACTCATATTGCGAGAGGTGAGTTGAGCTTCAGATTACACACTGTGGTATTTTTTTCAATTCATATTGCGAGAGGTGAGTTGAGCCTCAGGACACGATGAGGTAATTTCAATTTCTGTTTGTCAAGAATCAACTCATATTGCGAGAGGTGGGTTGAACCTTTTAATTTCTACTTTTTCAAAATCAGCTCATATTGCAAGAGGTGAGTTGAGCCTCGGGGCACACTGAGGTATTTTCAATTTTTGTGTTTTAATTTCAACTCATATTGCGAGAGGTGAGTTGAGCCTCAGGACACACTGAGGTATTTTCAATTTTCGTTTTTTTAATTTATGTTTCAAAAAAATCAACTCATATTGCGAGAGGTGAGTTGAGCCTCGGCTCACATGCTGAGGTCTTTTCAATTTCTGTTCTTCATTTCTGTTCGTAAAAAATCAACTCATATTGCGAGAGGTGAGTTGAGCCTCAGGACACGCTGAGGTATTTTTAAATTTCTGTTTTTCAAAAAATCAACTCATATTGCGAAAGGTGAGTTGAGCTCGGGACACGCTGAGGTAATTTCATTTCTGTTTGTCATTATTTGCAAGTAGTTATCTCCTCATTGGGTTTTTTTTTCTTTTCTTTCTGTTTTTCATTTATATTTCAATCTCATATTGCGAGATGG